>NC_052517.1:16493068-16561001 GCF_014356525.2 Nilaparvata lugens | reverse complement strand
TATCCAGCGTTATTGACCTGTCACCAGCTGGCTTAGATCATTGACTTGAGATGCGCGTTCACACTAGCGTCAGGTGATCAATTTTCATAACGGCAAGGAAAGTTGTGTGAATGCGACACACCAGATTTGCACTGCTGGCCATTCGAGCTTGAGTCGGAATGATTGCTGACCATTCGACCTGGGAGGCTCGCTGCTGTGTGCGGAGTGACAGGCTGAGCTGGGAACCATTCTGGCCAGCACTGCTGGCCATCCCAGTTAGGAAGACTTGCCTGGAACTCCTTGTAGAGTTCAAAGGGATGGGATATCTACTTATGCTATTGTTTCTCTATGTTATAACTTAGTAGGCCTATTGCTATGACAGAAATATTGTAATATAATACATTCTATTGTCATTTTAATGGTAGAAAGTGTGACTATTGTATTTTGTATCCTGATGAAATAATTATATGAATAAATCTATTCTATTTCTTTTAAGTGAAGTCTGAGAGGTATTATTCTTGAAATGAAGAGGGGAAATAGATTTCTGCTTCCACAGTTTGCAGGATTGACAGAGGAGTGGAGGCTGCAAAATGGGCCGCAGAGTCCAGTATTGAAACCTACATAGATCGTTTGGGGAGGTCAACCATGTATCACATTGCTGTCGATGGATTAGCCAAACAAACATGGGGGAAAGTGGTATTTTTTATATTTTTTCATGGCTACAAAATTTTTAAAAATAGTGCAACATTGCAAAAAAATTCTATTTTTTTCTTGCTTTAAAAGAGGTTAACTTGTTTTCATGGTGATTGATAGGTATTTTGAACTAGGCTATTGGAGTTTATTGTAGAATGATGAATTCTGAAGGTAAAATGTTCAGTCAATCGATAACTTAAACTCAAAATTTTCATGATGTTTGGGAAAATTGGTGGTCAAACATTTAAAGCAAGGTTTCATCTCATACAGCTTTTCAACTATATGGGCATTGCATTGATAAATTCTATCAATCAACCAGTCATTAGTCCTTTTCTTGGATAGGCCAAGTGCCTGTACTTCCTGGGTTGGCAACGAAATAAAAACCTTCTCACTCTTGTACTCAGAACCCAGTTTGTGAGCAGTTTTTCTGTTATGCTCTATTCTTACAACATTCCTAGTGAAATAATTGTAATCCACTTCAATACATGATTTATTCAAGTTTGATACTAAGAAAATATTTATAATACATACATTACAAGTATTATTAATCATTTATGAGAACATAAATTTATGATAGTTATTACAATCCATTTGAAAATAAAGTAATAATGAGCCAGAGTTTGAAGTAGATTGATGCATAAGCAGGCTGAGGAAAAGAAAGATGGTTGCTAAAATAGGCTTAGCTCGAGAAGTTAACAAAACCTAAACTAAAATACAATGAAGTTTACAATAAATCTATACTATGGTGAGGTCCACGTTATAATGGCAGTGTTTGATTAGCAATGGTATTGCTTTCCTTGTCTTTCATTCAACAAAGTAATAAACAAAATATTTCATCTTAATTATGTAAATTCATCATGAAATTATTGAAAATAAAGGCCTAATTTATAGCTTAATGAAATATAGTTGATTATTTGAAATGAGAATGAACAGTTAATATTACATCAATGAACATGTATAAGCTACCATCTATCGGAGGCATTGACAAGACAGAGGATCCACAGCAAATTTTCTCCAATCTTTCTCCACTGCTATTATAACGTGGACTTTACTATAAGAGACTCTTCACTTTACAAGCACCATAGCACAACATTATGTAACTACATACAAACTATTATGAAACATAGGTCCAAATGATAATAAAATATGAAAAGCTTAATATTTTTCATTTTTGAAAACATATCACACAGAAACACACCAATAGAGAAGAAGGAATTGAGTTGATAGAACCGTGTGGGTATGTCGTTTCAAATGTACAGACTGAGAGAATGTTTTTCCTCAGACTGAACACTGGAAAGGCTTCTCTTTGGTGTGAGAACGCATATGAACAGTCAAATAACTAGAAGTGGAGAACCTTTTTGTACAGACTGTACATGGGTAAGGCTTCTCTTTAGTGTGAGAACGCATATGAACAGTCAAATGACTAGAAGTGGAGAACATTTTAGTACAGACTGTACATGGGTAAGGCTTCTCTTTAGTGTGAGTACGCATATGAGCAGTCAAATGACTAGAAGTGGAGAACATTTTTGTACAGACTGTACATGGGTAAGGCTTCTCTTTAGTGTGAGTACGCATATGAACAATCAAATCACTAGAAGTGGAGAACATTTTTGTACAGACTGTACATGGGTAAGGCTTCTCTTTAGTGTGAGTACGCATATGAACAGTCAAATCACTAGAAGTGGAGAACCTTTTTGTACAGATTGTACATGGGTAAGGCTTCTCTTTAGTATGTGCATGCCTAATATGAACAGTCACTTCACCAGAAGTGGAGAACCTTTTTGTACAGACTGTACATGGGTAAGGCTTCTCTTTAGTGTGAGAACGCATATGAACAGTCAAATGACTAGATTTGGAGAACATTTTTGTACAGACTGTACATGGGTAAGGCTTCTCTTTAGTGTGAGTACGCATATGAACAGTCAAATCACTAGGAAAGGAGAACATTTTTGTACAGACTGTACATGGGTAAGGCTTCTCTTTAGTGTGAGTACACATATGAACAGTCAAATCACTAGAAGTGGAGAACCTTTTTGTACAGACTGTACATGGGTAAGGCTTCTCTTTAGTGTGAGTACGCATATGAACAGTCAAATCACTAGATGTGGAGAACCTTTTTGTACAGACTGTACATGGGTAAGGCTTCTCTTTAGTGTGAGAACGCATATGAACAGTCAATTGACTAGGAAAGGAGAACATTTTTGTACAGACTGTACATGGGTAAGGCTTCTCTTTAGTGTGAGTACACATATGAACAGTCAAATCACTAGAAGTGGAGAACCTTTTTGTACAGACTGTACATGGGTAAGGCTTCTCTTTAGTGTGAGTACGCATATGAACAGTCAAATCACTAGATGTGGAGAACCTTTTTGTACAGACTGTACATGGGTAAGGCTTCTCTTTAGTGTGAGAACGCATATGAACAGTCAATTGACTAGAAGTGGAGAACATTTTTGTACAGACTGTACATGGGTAAGGCTTCTCTTTAGTGTGAGAACGCATATGAACAGTCAAATGACTAGATCTGGAGAAACTTTTTCCACAGAAACAACACATATTTGGTTTTTCAATTTTTGTTTTGCATAACACCCTCTCTTCTTCAAAACCTTCTTCTCCTCTTACTTCTTCCTTGCTACCTTCTCCCTCCTCTTCTGCAGAGGAATCACTCCCACTGCCAGCTAATGATGGCTCCTGAAAGTAAAACATCATAATATCAATATCAAAGTACTTCAATAAGCAATTGATGTAATTCACAAATCACAAAGAAAAGTCATTCACATTATAGGTTTCACATCAAATTAATAATGGTACTGAATTAATATTAATTAACATTAATAATTATGCTCTGAACCAAACAATGACACTCGACCACAGCTCAAACTGTAATCAAATACAGTATGAAATAAGAATTAAAAATATATTTTGATGTTAACTGTTCATAGGTTGCATATATTGATAGGATGAGATATGTCCTACATCAGCCAAAAATGTTGCTCAAGCTATGGTCGTTTTTTACTTTTACACTTGCCAAAGTTGAGAATTATTATAAATTCCAGTCTCTAAACAGCTGATTGATTGGTGGTTCTAGCTATATGAACCATAGTCATCCAAGTTCCATGATGGCACAAAAGTTTCGTGAATGAAAAGTTCTTATTGCGTGTGAATGCCATCATAGACCACAATAAGGTGAGAATCTCAGAGTGGGTAGATTTCAATTTGTCTGAATAACCTGAGAGATTATGTTCAATTATGTTTTAATGCGGGAGGTTAAGTTAATACATCTTTATACTTTTAAATGGCAATATGTTGATATTATTAGAGATGTTTTGATTCTTGAATAATAAACACAAACAATGAAAAGTTATTTGATCAGCTGTTTTAGCACACTTGAAATTTAGAGAATATGAATGTAGAAAATGCTTGCCATCATTGACTGCGGAAGTTTACACACAAATGAAAATCCACCTTAAGGTTCATGACCTCAACAATGGTGACAATATAATATTATGTATTATGGTATTGCATCTGTTTATAGTTTCATTCTGCAGTTACAAAATAATTCTTCTATATGATTCGAGTGTAGAACTTCTTTATTGCGTTTGCAAAATTATTGCACTCCATGACTTGTCATGTAATTATACTAGGGATGGGTATCGAAAGACAAAACATCGATGTTTTGAACAGCAATATTTTTTCATCCTAACATTGATAAGTGAAAAACATCGAACAGTAAACATCGATGTTTTTAAACATTGATTATCGCCCTACGTTTTTATGGATGATACTATTAGTCCAGTCAATATAGACATAAATAAGGGGGTGTGCTTGCAATTTATATTGTAGTTCTGATTTTTTAATATATTATTTGGGTACATAAGAGAAGTCCAGAACCAATTTCTTCATGCAAGATTTCCTTGTGCTAGATACAAGATAGCCCAAAAACCTTGTATTCTCGGCTCATTTTCTAGTTTTCAGCTATTTCTGCCAAATCTCTCCCAGATTATATAATTCTGAAAAAAATGAGATCACTCGGAACTCTCTATCTCCAATGAGTACTTTGTTTTAATTTTTCAAAAATGAGTAAAATTTGAAGAAAAAATCAATTTTGATGAATTTTAGTTTTTAATCAACAATATCTTCTGATTGTTACAATTTAGATGTATATTTCAAAATCCCTCTAGGCGTATTTTTGTGCTCTACAATATGAGATCAGGTAGAGCGCTCTATGTCATATAGATTTCCAGGTACACCTGACAACAATGCTCCTTGTATTGTGGGAAACACCTCATTTTCAGCTTCAACCATCATCACCATCTACTTTGTCCTCACATTGATATTTCGCAGAATGACATAAGTTCTTGGGTAAGAATCACCTGTTAGATGCACTTAATTTCAGTATTTCCCAGTAGAGGCACGCTTAAGGACACCTCAATAAGGATCAAAATTTCAAACACTTATAATTTACTTTTGACACAATGCTCAGATTTCATCGTACTACACTTCATTCTTCTTGGCTCGCCAAGGCGGTTCAAAGTCATCAACAGTCAAATTCGGTCAAAAAATAGAAAATTAATTGTTGAGTGAAGGTACTTATTCATATTCAATACATAAGAAATGGCCAATTTCTATATTCAAAGCTATGTATCTCTGTAACCCCTTATTATAAAAATTATTACATGATCTTGAAATGTAAAATAGAATTTTCTATTTCACCTGCTGTAAACAATTCAAGAAAAAATATGTTCGTAAAGTGAGATTTGATTGTTGAAAAAAATCCGGAGATTGTAGATATTTTTCTCATATTAACGGTTTTGGCAGGTCTATGATAGCGAAAAGTGATTCAAGATGAATTTTAGGCAACTGAGCTCGTAGAGGATGAATTTATCTACAATTTGTAATCAATCGTAAGTTTCTATGATTTATCAGACTCGTTTTAGAAACTCTTGATCAACAGTAAAATTACGAAAAAAATGAAATCGCCATTTTTAAAATCTTAACTTCCAAATTGTTTTGGAATCGAAAGTATTATTTATTGGAGTGGGTAGAAGGGGACCATTTTCACATTCTCTTTTAAAGGAAATTTTATCAGAAGTATTTCACAAGACTTGCAACTTTGAATATAGAAATTGGTCATTTTCTGTGTATTGGAATATGGGCTTAAGTACACTCAACAATAAATTTTCCATTTTTCGACCGAATTCGACTTATTATGCATGATTTTGAACCGCCGTGATGAACCGAGAAGGATGAAGTGTAGTACGATGAAATCTGAGCATTGTGTCAAAAGTTATGTGTTTAAAATTTTGATCCTTGAGGTGTCCTTAAGCGCACCTCTCCACTAGGGAATACTGAAATGAAGTGTATCTTACGGGTGATTCTCATAAAAACTCTTTCTTCCTAAGAAACGAAGAATCCGACCTCTTATTCAATTCTAAATAACTAACTATCTAACCTTGACATGGGCCACAGAAGTAATGTAAATCTTCAAGAGTATCCAACAGTCTCACATAAAAATACAGAGAGCCTGATTGAAAAATAAAAATAGCAATCTGCAGGAAATCAAAACGTATGCGAGATTTTTCACAAGAGTGATCTATATTCACAAAAAACACTAAACAGAATACTACACTAAATATGATAGAGATAATGATTGTAATTATGCTACTATTGCTTATTGCTCTCAAGATAATCCTCTTCAAACAAAAAAAATAAAAAAACTTGTATCAAATTAAAAAATTAGAATTGTTTTTACTTTTTAGTTGGGAAAAACATCGGATGACCGATGTCTACGTCTAGGTAAAACCATCGATAAGTGAAAAACATCGAACAGTAAACATCGATGTTTTAAACATTGATGTATCGATACCCATCCCTAGATTATACACTCATAATTCATGAATAGCTATTATCAAATGCACAGTTATTTTCTAATTGGTGATTATTTTTGACAATGTCGAGACATTTCAAACAGAAAACATGAAAAATTTGATATGCTGAAAACTTCTTCGTGTCAGAAGAAAAATTTATTTATTATTATTGAAATTATCTTCTTGAACAAAAAAGTTTTTAGCATGTCAAAATTGTTGTTTTCTGTATTTTGATAAGGGTGGATTGTGAAAGCAAGAAATTTTGAGAAATAATTTTTCCAATTATGAAAAAATTACCCTCCTATTCATTTGTTCTTAATATTTATATGTATGTTAGTTACTATAAGTATTTAGATATACCTTATAGCTTGAAATTATTTGAAAGAACACTTACAAAATCATTATTTGAGTTCTGCCTTTGGTTTGATGCTGTGGAAATTCTATCTAGCACTTCATTGCAATCCAGTTTGATATGGGCAGTGAGTAGAGTTGTCTCTGAAACATTAAAAGATGATTCACTTAATACTGGAAATATGGGGGAGAGATTGATTGATTGTCTTTATTAGGGCGGAGTTAGGACTCCTGGGCCTCTCTGCCACGAGAGAGAGAGAGAGAGAGAGAGAACTGGTTATTCTTACTCAGATAATAAGACTCATTATAGAAGACTGATTGATGATATTAAGTTTCTATTCTGGTATGACTTCCTGAATCAAACTTTACTAGCTCTAAACACAATTTGTATTTTCTGTAGAGCAGAATCTTTTCCATAGTTCAACCAACCTTTGCTGGATAGTTGTCCTTTTTCTTTACATTCGTTCTTCTCCATATCTACGCCTTCGTCATGAAGAGTTGTTTCATTCACTTTTACTGGGATGGATGTCACCTGAAAATAGACATAACTAGAGATAGACATACACATAGAAAATAAATATATTGATTATTCATCAAATTTTGCATTGAATTCATTGAATGCTATTATTTCATATTATTCTATGAGAAAGTAAAAATAAAATCGAAAACTACCATATTACTAATATGGTTTCATTATTTATTCAGGAGGAGTTAGTTCTAAAACTAAGATATACTAAGGAGTTTCTTAGTTAGTAAAAACGAGTTCTTACTTATGACTCATGACCAAAGTTGTTGCAGGTTTCCAAGATAATGTAATGGTGATGATATTGAGATAAGTTATGGGTTTGTGTTCTCATCGAGATAAATTTATTATGAGTTATTTGGAAAGTGTAGACTTAGGACTTCATCAATCAGACTTTTTTTTGTGAATTTTAATCATGAGAAATTTATTTTTCTGTTAAAAAATAATTTTCTCACAAGATTTTGCTAACTCACATCTGGGGAGGCAGTCAGTTTTCAATTTTATGCAGGGTTGAAGTATTCTCATGGAACTGTATTTCCGTTAGTGATGGAAAATACATCAGTATTTATGAATATTTCTAACTTGTATTTTCCTTTCCCACGGAGTTGTGCTCTGTCTCCACGTGGACCGTCGTCACATTGGTGGGAGGGAAACATTATAATTGCGTGGAAAAGATCAGTTTGAATGAAGCCGTGAATCAATACAGATCAAAATGTAGAGGTAGTCCTCGGGTCTCTCCAGTACGGTTTTGTCCACTTGATCTTGTATTTGTAAATGAGTTTCCATTGAGAGTAATATAATAGTTATTTGTATATCTAGAGTGAAAAGTACTGTTTTTTCTCCCTGAGGGAAAAGTTTGAAGCCCGAGGCAAAGCCAATTGGCAACAATTTTCCAGAGGGAGAAAAAACATTTTCCACTCATGATATACACAACATTTTTCCTCCACCTATATTATTATAAAAACTGCAAATAAAATAATTTTAAAAAACGTATGTGACCAAACAATGTGTTACAACATTATCTAGAGAGTGAACAGAAACAGCTGGCTTGTAATCACAGTTATCCATTGACAGCGCTATGCTATATGCTATCTGTTGGCAAAAGTTGTAACAACAATGGCCGCCACAACTACAGCTATGATGAAGTTCCCGTTTCAAATTTGATTACTCAATGAGGAATATTCGTTGGCTGGTATTTTGAATAACATGGATTAAAAAAAATTTATACATGTTTTTAGTATAGTGATATGAAGTTTGTAATAATTTTAGCATACAAACATAAATTTCATATATTGATCAAATGTCTGGTTGAGGTATTGAATTTAGTTGGTTTAATGACAACTGTATATGCTTCCTCCTCTGAGCTTAGACCTTCTAACCTATTTCAAATGTACGTTTTTAAAATAGAGATGCTTCCCATGTTATTTAAATGTAGTTACTTTTATGCTCTAGGGAGTTTTCCTGTTTTTTTCCTTCCGAGAGCAAAAAAGTGACACTCTAGTATTATGTTCCAGGGAGTAAAGTAAGCACCTTAGGCAGGAGGTGGAGGGAAATGAATTTGTATCAATGTATTAGTCTTCATCATGGGATAAATTGCAGATTTTAATTGTTTGAAGTGAATGTGTAATTTTCATTGAAAATATTATTACTGCCTAAAAAGCAGTCATTGGGTCATGTCAGAGGCTCTGAAATTGACCAGTTGCGACCTGAAATCTCTAACACCAGACCTGAGCCAGCCAGGTCACTCAATATTATTATTATTATTAAAAATATTAGTGATAACATCCTATGTAGTGGAAATTCGGATAGTGATAGATTTATACTCTGAAAAATGGTGAGTGACATTGTATTTTATAGCTCATGCTGAAAGCCCTTGAATGACTGAGAGTCCCTGATATTATAAATTTGAAGTGGAGAAATGAGTAAAGTTCACGCTACCTTTGTTAACAGTTCCAATCCCCGATCAGTTGGCAAAATTTCAAAGGCAGTTCTCTGGAGTTATTGATAAATGTGCAATAAATTGTTACATATTATTTGTTGTCAAAATTTCTAGTAGTTAGTTCAGTAAATAAAATTTACAAAGCCGCCGGTCCCGGCTGCCTAAAAAGCAGTCGTTAGGTCATGTCAGAGGCCCTGAAATTGATCAGTTGCGACCTGAAAACTCTGACACCAGACCTCAGCCAGCCAGGTCACATGATATTATTATTATTAATAAAATTTACAAGTTGAATAAAAAAAATAGTTGTTTATCAAGTCCCATGACTCGCACTTTAGTATTTTTGAGCTTTTCTACCACCATCTAGGGGCGGTTACAATAGCAATACAACAGTTCATGAGCGAGTTCTATAACCCAAGGGTTCACTAGTATAATTTCTATAGGCTATTATTAATGGGTATTCATAATTTATACAATGCCACAATATTATGATCACTTACATGATCATATTTATGTACCCATACTGTTTGTTTGTTGAATGAACAGCTATTTTCTCAGACAAACATTGCCTTGTGAAAAGTGGTTGGATTTCAAGTGTTTCTAATGCAAATAAAGTCACCTGTTCTTCATGCAGAATCTCCTGCTTGCCAAGCCAGGACATGGTGTAGTCTATGTCAATCTCAACTTTGACATCGGCCATGTCTTCTGGCCATTCAGCAGAATCCATTGGCTCAGACTTTACCTACAAAAACAGAGGAAAACGGTTCAATAGAGCATAGAAGAGTATGTTGCTCTATATTTTTTGTACTTGTATTGACATCATATATATGGAATAAAGATGGCTTAACTATGCAAGAAGATTATCCACAAAGTTGTTGATAGTATTGGATTGGAAACATTTGGTAGGGTATCATGAAATTATCATGATGTGATAGCTATCTATAATATAATAAAAAGAAGAATGACTTATACACAGGATAAGAAATACAAGAATGATGAATCATCAGGTCTGAACTACTGAACTGCAAATATCAAGCCGAACTTGATTTCAATCTTTCAAGTATGAATCGTTATAAGACATAATAGAACTTTATCGAATAGGTAGGATCTGTAGGCCTAATGCACAGTAGCCTATGCCTAGTTGAACATTTTTCACCTCATTATTTTAGATTTTGTCTAATAAAAGTTTATTTCAATTTTAATCTCCTGTCTCACTGTCACAGTCAATTGAGTCAATCTGGGGCCTATTTCACAAAGATACAAGTATTGTTACTAACCATGGTTACAGAGAAGTACTTGTAGTTACAAGTTTACAAGTACTCACGTTTCACAAAAAAATTATGATCTACAAGTTTACAATTTTACAAGTACTTCAATAATAAACATAACCTATTTTCATGATAATTTCCTTTTTTCATCCTTTATAAAGGTTACTTGTACTTTTCAATAATTACTTTAAAAATATTTGAAAGCAATATGATGTTTTTTGTACAGTCTACTTCATTGATTGCTGAAGTTGTAACCTACACAGTATATGCACTCTATATATATATATATATATTTATATATATATATAATATAGTATATGTACTATATATAATGTATACTATAGTACACATAACCTATGAGGTAACACATTAATAACTATTTTGGAAATTATTGAATTCAATTTCCTAATTCATATATTTCCAAAATAATGAATTATAGAGGAATATAGGGCATTTTTGATTATTAGAAATATTTATTGAATATTTAAAATCATTTTAATAATCACTTGTAAATCCTTTACATAGCTTTCCACTTCGGTAGAAATTTCATAGTTACGAACAAGTAATTTCGACTAAAATTGTTGGCTACAATGAAAATCTTTGTGAAACACTTGTTCGTAACAAGCAAATCACTTGTAAACTTGTAGAAATTCATTGTAGCTACAGGTTTACAATCCTGCTTTTGTGAAACACTTGTTATCAGCTGTTCTCCAAAACCATGGTTGGCAACAAGACTTGTAACCAACTTGTACCTTTGTGAAACAGGCCCCTGGGATCTCATCTAGTCAGGAACGGTAACAGTATTTTGTCCTATTTGATAAATACTTACTTTTGATGCTATTCAAGATTATACCTATCCTATCATATTATGAATAAAGAAACTTATTGACCGAACGAAGTGAGGTCTAAGATTCAAGTCGACGGTTCGGCATTTCTCTTAATGTTTAAATGTTTATATGTTCATATGTTGCGCATTCACGGCGAAACGCGGTAATAGATTTTCATGAAATTTGACAGGTATGTTCCTTTTTAAATTGCGCGTCGACGTATATACAAGGTTTTTGGAAATTTTGCATTTCAAGGATAATATAAAAGGAAAAAGGATCCTCCTTCATACGCCAATAATAGAGTGAAAATCAAACTATAGAATTATTCATAATTAATCAGCGGACAAGTCATTACACAGATGTGTGGAGAAGCCAGTCTATTACTGTATTTGTATAAGGTCTATAGTTTCAATCGAAGACCTTGAAGAGGTATGCATCTTTAAGCTGGGTTTACACAAAAGTTATTAACAAAATGTTAATAGCCTAACTTAATCCTTATAGATTCTATTAGATTGAACGCAAGTTGACGAACACATATTATGTTCATCATGTGTATGATAAGTTATGTTCAATCTAATATAATTTATAAGGATTGAGTTATTAACATTTTGTTCATAAATTTGGTCTAATCGCAGCTTTAAGGTCTTCAATATTTTGTTTTGCAGTCATGGTAGGCCTATTATTATGCGTGTCCATCAGTATCAATATTCTCACATTCGAAAAAACTAATTTTATAGGTGATTAAAAATAATTAAATGAACTAAATAATGCTGAAGAAATTATAATATTTTTGATTGAAAAAATTAATTTTCATTAGATGGAAAGATTATCACGGAACTGGATGAATATTATATAAATTCTAGAATAGAAATATATTCTATTCATTGTTTAAATTAACATAAATATTAATAAATTATGGAATACAAATTCAAACGTGAACTGATTTTTCAACATTTAAAACAGTTGACATCAGGTACTTGTGGATGAGAATACTGCGTGAGGTGACAGAAATACTAAAGAAGGATCTACTGTAGATCTTTAGTAGGCGATGATACTAGTTTTACAGACGAATAATGAGAAAGACAACCGGCTTCTCATACCTTTACTTTATGCTTATAATAATAGACTAGATATTATAATAAAATAATAGACTATGACGCTTAAAAAGTAGGTTAGGCCTTGTGACAGGTAGGCTAGATAAAAATGGTCTTATAAATAATATACTTACAGTAGACTCCATGATTTTCCTAGGTTAATGTCACTAATTACGGAACAATTAGTCACTTTTGACTTTCTCTATTTACGGAATGTATCGATAATAATGAAAAAATCTAAACATAAACACTTACTTATAGGTCTACCATTACACTTGGGAGGATGGGAGTTACACAACATGAAAAATGTGAACATTGAACAAAGAGCAACAAACAATCCACAGAGAACTCGCGACAAACCACTCTCTGTCTCAGACAGCACCGTATCGCGCATGCGTTAGCAACGGGTTTTACCCGTTCCATTCAGTCAGTTCTTTGAATGTAACGTTCTTTGTGATGATGGTTACCGAGCACTGTAACTGGAGCCAATCGTCATTCTATTTGATGAAGATATTATTATCCAATGATCATTTATCATAAAATTCAATATAATAATCAATATATTATCATTTTATTTAATAAAAGAAAGACTAC
Source organism: Nilaparvata lugens (assembly GCF_014356525.2). Classification (NCBI taxonomy): domain Eukaryota; kingdom Metazoa; phylum Arthropoda; class Insecta; order Hemiptera; family Delphacidae; genus Nilaparvata; species Nilaparvata lugens. The sequence continues at coordinate 16,547,869 of NC_052517.1, read as the reverse complement.
TTTTGAAAAATATAATTAATAAAATATAACAGTTGTTATTTAACTGATGTTAAAAAACACTATACCCTAACTAAGTCAGCATATTGTCATTTCAAAACAAAAACCGAACCCTCAACCTCCCCTTTCACATTTAAAACATTAATAAACATAACTATTTGAAAAACCTCTAATCCCTTCCAGCATATTGCAATTTCAAAGCAAAATCCTAACCTATCTTTCCACCTTTGAAAATCAAAAAGCATAATTCTACCTGGACTCTAGTCCTTTCTAGCATATCGCAATTTTAAAGCAAAAACCTAACCTAACCTTATGAAACATTATTGAATATAATCCAAAAAAACCTAACCACTAACCCCTTACCCCTTCACATTTAATAATTTAGATTTTAAAGCAAAATCCTAACCCCCTAACCTATCCTTTCACATTTGAAACATCAAAAAACATAACTCTAACTGCACCCTAGCCCCTTCTAGCATAGGTATTGCAATTTCAAAGCAAAAACCTAACCCATCCTAATAATACATTATTAAATATAACCTTAATTTAACCTAACCTCTAACCCTTTCACATTTAATACTTTAGATTTATTTGTCATCTTTAGAACAAAACATAAACATGTGGTTCATTCCATGAACATGTTCACAAACATGTGGTTCATTTCATGAACATGTTCACAAACATGTGGTTCATTTCATGAACATGTTCACAAACATGTAGTTCATTTCATGAACATGTTCACAACATGTGGTTCATTTCATGAACATGTTCACAAACATGTGGTCATTTCATGAACATGTTCACAAACATGTGGTTCATTTCATGAACATGTTCACAAACATGTGGTTCATTTCATGAACATGTTCACAAACATGTGGTTCATTTCATGAACATGTTCACAAACATGTGGTTCATTTCATGAACATGTTCACAAACATGTGGTTCAAAGCAAAATCCTAACCCCCTAACCTATTCTTTTACCTTTGAAACATCAAAAAACATAACTCTACCTAGACCCTAGCCCCTTCTAGCATTTTGCAATTTTAAAGCAAAAACCTAACCTATCCCAATAAAACATTATTAAATAAAACCTAACCCCTAACTCTTTCACATTTGTTGAACGATAGACAAGGATAGCAGCACAATTGCAAATCGTACACTACCATTATAACGTGGACCTCACTATAGATACTCAAAGAATACTTTTGAATAACTATGTTATAACTGTGACTGTTGCTGGCCGTTACTCTGTTTCTGTGACAAAGAGAAGCTGCTAGCTCGCGAGGCTCGCTCCTCGCTGTAGAAATGGGGCCGCGGAATTGGAAATATCTGGAACTCAAAATATCAATGTAAAATGTCCTATGCTTGAAAACTGTTGCTGGGTGGAACTCCGAATATTTGTCAGACAGCGGAATTGGAAATATCCGGAACTCGAAATATGTTGCTAGGCGGAATTGGGAGTTTCTGAACTCAAATTATTTGTTTGTCAGATGGCAGAATTGGAAATATGTGGAACTCAGAATATCAGTGCCAAAGTGGGAGTACTGGTAATGTGTTTGTTATTGAGAAATGGTTCAAGTCTGATTTATTTTCTGGAATGATATGGACTAATTAGCCCACTCAGGATAATTCATAGCTCATTATATATTAATTTTGAATAGAAATATTGGACTTGAACTTTAAACAGTAGAAACAACTTGGCTGATATTTTTGGACTTGTTTTTCATTATCAAAATTTGGGAATAGAATACTTTTGGACCTGGTCTGTCATTCTTTTTCAATTATATTCATACATATTATGCAAGCTTTCAAAACTCTGTTATCTGTTTCAACAAACAAGACTGACGACTGTTGATGTGTTGATGAATTTATTTTAGGTTAACTATAGAGCCCTTCATTTGTTTTGCGATAAATTTGTTTCATCCCACATCTACACAGTCTTGCTAATAACGGTCGATATTGTGAATTTGATATATTTCCAATTCCACATACTTCCAATTCCACCAGCTGACAAGATATTTTGAGTTCCGCCGGTCTGCACGATATTCGGAGTTACGCCTGTCAACATATTCGGAGCTCCATAATTATATTTCCAATTCCGGCCAGCTGCAAGATATTTTGAGTTCCAGATATTCCCAATTCATGCGACGCGTAGAAATGCTCCTCCAGAATAGTGAAGTATGCACACGCGCTGATAACGTATTTGTTAGAGTAGTTCCGTTCACTGTGATAGCTGTTACTGAGCTGTGACTGGCATTCAGTGGAACTGCAACTGATTCGCCAATGCACGAAAACACAACATAACCTCTTTATGTCAAAATCGAAACTTGAAACATAACCTCTAGACCAGTCAAATAGTTGTTTTTAAGGAAACAGTCCCAAAAGAATTTTTCTTGACGGTTCTATACGTATTTTGGGTAACTGAATTCGAATCTGAAATTAGCTGACACACCAGAGGGCGGCTTCATCCCCAAAACCTCCCAAAATTTCGGACATTTCCAATTTTCCATTAATCTTGAGAGCCTCGAGTTTTTCGAGGAAAAGCATACTCTAAGAAATTAAAGATAATACAATTTCCAATAAATTGATTGGTCACGCAGGATTCTACCATTTTTGGTTCTAGAGCTTCAAAATTTCAAAAGAGGGGTATTTCTTCAATGTTTTTTTTTTAAATTATTCAATCGTACAACTTCTACCCTTAACAACTTGGATATTTTCCTAGCAATGATTAAAAAAATCACACATCACGCGAAAGAACAATCACATAAGTGTGGCAATGTAATTCACTCTCCATCTCTAGCACCATCATCATCATCCAGCTCATACTGGACTTTAAATACCTATGTTAAATAAGTTGTCTGGAATAAATCGAAATTGAAATTTGATAAAAAATAGAGAATTTCTCCTTGAGTGTATTTCAACTCATATTCCCATACAAACGAAAATGGCCAATTTATATATTCAAAACTGTGTATCTCGGTAACCCTAAATGATAAAAAATGGTAATTTGTCTTGATTTGAAGAACAGAATCTTCTCTTTCATGTGAAGTAAATGATTTGAGCTGTTTCCATAATTTTCACCAACTCTGTGTAATTAAAAGTTACGGATTTTAAAGATCAAAATACAACTATTCATAAGCGAGTTCTCAACCCAGTGGGTCACTAGTTTTAAAGATTGTCAACAACACAACTACATCTTATCATCAATACTACCACTCTCTACATCAATAGCTACATCTTACCATCTTCAGAAGCAAACGTGAATTCATCAATTGATGGCTGAAATTCTTGCTTCTCTGTCAAGTGTCCTACTAACTCTGAATGTTTACTGCTTAGAGTTTTTCTGCAGTCTTCGAATGGACATATTGTTCCTTCTTTTGCTAGACTATTACTTTAATGGAAATTCTGTAGATGCCGCTGTAAATTATAATTAGTGGACAATTGTTTTCCACATGAAGTACAATTGAAATTAGATGATTTCACAGACATAATGGCTTTACGTGTCCACTCATTCACAGTGGCTGCCGACTGTAGGCCTACATGCTCATTCATTCACTGGTTCATGGAAACAAAGTAACAGTTATTTTTCCAAGTAGCAGGTAACAAACTGCTCCAACGAATGTGTTACTCAAACAGATACTACTCTTGCGCAGTAGAAAGGAGCAGTTCTACAGCGAGCCTCTCCTCAGAGAACAAGCTACTACAGCATGCTTGTCTCGCAGTATGATTGCTACTCTAAACCTAGCGCCGCAGTGCAGGATGGTTTCTCACAGCTTGGCGTTGTTGTCATTTGAGATGGGTGTCTGACTTGGAGGTATTTCGGCCGCATTGCAGGATGACTGTTAAAGGTTGCCGAAAGATCAACAGCTGGGTTTTTTTCGTTATTTTTCGTGATAGAGAAATTCTGATTGCAGATTCGTTCTCAGCGACCCCAAGTTTAGCCTGAAGGCTCATGTTAAGAATGTTAAGAATGTATTTAAATAATTAAAAATCATCATGAAAAGTCATTAATATGGAAGTACACCACGTTTCTGGAAACTTTTTACTGGTGACTGGAGTTATTATTGATTATAGGTAGCACAAAAATCAAAATAATCGTGAGAAAGAAAACTGCTGATGACCGCGAATAAGACCGTCACTCCATTGTTCTATTGTCTCAGCTGCTTGGCTGAGCCTGGCTGGAGGGATCAAATAACCGACTGGTTTGATCTTTCGTCTGTCCACTAGGTGGAACTACGCCAAACATTGCTGGGTGGAAGACGTTACTGCGGCCGCTCGCATTCCCAACAACGCTGCTATTATTTGCTGTCTCAGCGCCTAGTCCGAGTCAGACAAGCATCCAGCCTGCACTGCGGAGCTAGGTTTGAAGAGTATTGGGGAGTATGCACATACTCTGGTAACATATTTGTTGAACAAACAGAGTTCACTGTGATTGTTACTTGCACAAAGCACAGAGAAGAAAAAGTGCACAAAGAAAAAGGCATTAGGCTAATTTTATTTTTCTGTGTCAGCACATATGACAGAAATATAGGAAAATAGTTATTTGTATATCTAGAGCGAAAAGTACTGTTTTTTCTCCCTGAGGGAAAAGTGTGAAGCCCAAGGCAAAGCCGAAGGCAACAATTTCCCTGAGGGAGAAGAAACATTTTTCACTCATGATATACACAACATTTTTCCTCCACCTACATTTTTATAAAAACTGCAAATAAAATAATTTTTAAAATGTACGTGACCAAACAATGTGTTACAAAATTATCTAAAAAGTGAACAGAAACAGCTGGCTTGTAATTACAGTTCTCCGCCGACAGTGCTATCTGTTGGCAAAAGTTGTAACAACAATGGCTGACACAACTACAGCTATGATGAAGTTCCCGTTTCAAATTTGATTACTTAATGAGGAATATTCATTGGCTAGTATTTTAAATAACATGGAATAAAAAAAATTATACATTTTTTTACTATAGTGATATGAAGTTTGTAATAATTTTAGGATACAAACCTTAATTTCATATATTGATCAAATGTCTGGTTGGGGTATTGAATTCACTTGGTTTAATGACCACTCTATATGCTTCCTCATCTGAGCTTAGACCTTCTAACATATTACAATGTAAGTTTTTTAAAATAGAGCTTCCCATGACCATGTTATTCGACCAAGCCAAGTGAGGTCTAAGATTCAAGTCGACAGTTTGGCATTGCTCTTAATGTTTAAATGTTTATATTTTTTGTGATACACATTTACGGCAAAACGCGGTAATAGATTTTCATGAAATTTGACAGGTATGTTTCTTTTTTAATTGCATATCGACATATATACAAGGTTTTTGGAAATTTTGTATTTCAAGGATAATATAAAAGAAAAAAGGAGCCTCCCACATACGCCAATATTGGAGTAAAAATCAGATTATAGAATTATTCATCATGAATCAGCTGACAAGTGATTACACAGATGTGTGGAGAAGCCAGTCCATTGCTGTATTTTCATAAGGTCTATAGTTTCAATCAGGTACTTGTGGATGAGAATCCTGCGTAAGGTCTACTGTTCACAGAACTACTAGTCAAATGAAGTCACTTTTCCTCCCTAGGGGAGTTTTTCGGTTTTTTACCAATGAGAGCAGAAAAGTGACACTCTAGTATTATGTTTCAGGGAGTAAAGTAGGTACTTCAGACAGTAGGTGGAGGAAAAATGAATAATAGCAAATATTCACTTACTCCACAAACCACTCTCGGTCTCAGACAGCACCGTATCGCGCATGAGTTAGTAACGGTTTTCTCCCGTTCCATTCAGTCAGTTCTTTGAATGAAACGTTCTTTGTGATGATGGTTACCGAGCACCGTAACTGGAGCCGTCATTCCATTTTGATGATGATGATGATATTATTATCCAATGATGATTTATCATTAAATTCGATTTAATATTCAACATATTATCATCATTTCAATTTAATAAAAGAAAGAGTACTTTTCAATAATATAATTAATAAAATATAACGGTTGTTATTTAACTAATGTTAAAAAAACTACAACAAACTAAACTGTAGTTTGAAAACTACAAGTCAGCATATTGTCATTCCAAAGCGAAAACCTAACCCCCTAACCTCCCCTTTTATATTCGAAACATTAATAAAAATAAATCTCAGTGAAAACTTGTAATCCCTTCCAGCATATTGCAATTTCAAACCAAAATCCTAACCCCCTAACCTATCTGTTCACCTTTGAAATATCAAAAACCATAGTTCTACCTGTACCCTAGCCCTTTCTAGCATATTGCAATTTCAAAGCAAAAACCTAACCTAGTCTCATGAAATATTATTAAATATAACTTGAAAAACCCTAACCCCTAACCTTTTAACATTTAATACTTTGGATTTCAAAGCAAACTCCTAACCCCCTAACCTATCCTCTCACCTTTGAAACAACAAAAAACATAACTCTACTTGGACCCTAGTCCCTTCTAGCATATTGCAATTCCAAAGCAAAAACCTAACCTATCCTTATGAAACATTATCAAATATAACCTCAATAAAACCTTTGAAACAACAAAAACATAACTCTACTTGAACCCTAGCCCCTTCTAGCATATTGCAATTTCAAAGCAAAAACCTAACCTATACTTATGAAACATTATTGAATATAACCTAAATAAAACCTAACCCTTAACCCTATTTTGTCGATTAGTTGAATTTCTACATTGTTGATAAACGATGTGGTAACCTTGCAATGCGTGTAAGAGATAGCGCCGTCTGCTTTGTTGAATGATACACAAGGATAGCAACACCATTGCAAATTACATATTGCCACTATAACGTGCACCTCACCATAGATACTCAAAGAATACTTTTGAATAACTATGTGATAACTGTGACCGTTGCTGGCCGTTACTCTGTATCTGTGACAAAGGGAAGCTGCTCTTACTTCAAGATCTCAGTATTAAGTGCAATCAGCTGACCAATACTCGGTCGTAATCAGCTGACCATTGTCGTTACTAGTACTCTAATGGGTCGGTATTCTGTAGGTTAGGTTTTGATGATGTTCTTATTGAAGTATTTTCCACAGAGACACGGAATTGATTGTAGGCTATTTCCTCGTACACAATGTTTTTACACTAAAATCCAATTAAATTTACAATTTCAACATTTTATAGTTTAATATTATTTGATAGCCCAATTGAAATAATTATCAACTCAGATGTCGTCAGTTATTTGTAAGGATGATCAAGGTAAGACAAATATGTTGAATAAAAATGATTTTAGGTTATCTTCATTGTAAAAACAAATTTTTGTTTAAATATGTTTTTATTCTACTTGAAAAATTTCATCTCTATCACATTTCATGTACATTTATGAACCATTTCATGAGTTCTTATTCTTCTAAGCATTTTATCATACTACCTAAATTCCAAACAAATTTTTTCTTGAGGTTAGGTGATCAATAACAAAGACGCTCATTGACCTTTTGAGTTAGTAACCATTGATAATATTCGTCAAATTTTATGAAAAATCTGATAAATTTATCATTATTCATAGTATTGCAACGTACATTTTAAAATAATAAAACTGAAAATCGGCGTAACTCTAGGACCAGTAAACAAAGATCTAGATTCATAGATCTATAGTGAGGTCCACGTTATAATGACAGTATTTTTTCAACTTTGGTTTTGCTATCCTTGTCTATCATTCGACAAAGCTGGTGCTACTACCCTTTTCTAGGTCCACAACGATGCCAATTATGTTTTTGACGGTGTAGAAATATAATTAATTAATGGAGAGAATCGGCATCGCTATTCTCCTAACTTTATCCACTGTCATTTTAAAGTGGACCTCACTATAGTAAACAGAGTTATTTCAAACAGACAAATTTTCATTCAATGGGCCCGTTCTGTGTACATGGAATGTGGTAAATTGTCCGATTCACAATTTACGGTTTTTACCTCATTCAATACCCAACATCCAAACCATTTGGCACGTAATTCACCTAGGATTTTACATCTACCTATGAAGTGATAGGTGTCTTCCACTTCCCTACTATTGCACAGTGAGCAAATATAACTTTCATAATCTCTACCCACCCTAAAATTTAGAGGTAATAGAGAACCTCTCACCTTGAAAATCTGACTGATAAAACGCCTACTATGTATGTCGCTAATATAATCTGGTCTTACTGGATGACACATTCTAAGATTATAATAAATGGAATGAAACTGCGAATTTGCGGCACAATCCCACCAAGTTTTCCCACCGCATTTACTTCGGGATGTCAATTTTGTTATTTTTCTTAAAAATCTAGATTCTGATAGGCTTATCGTTTTCGCTATGTATCTACAATTCAATTTTAATGTATCCAACCATATATTATTCTCTTTACTCTCCAAATACAAAATATAATTTGGTGTATTGACTGGCAAACAGAACAGTCTCTTAATAAAGAATCTATGCAATCGCCCCAATTCCTCTCTTTGCTGATACCCCCATACTTGGGCAGCATATGTTACCGTCGCCTTGCTTACCGAACTAAACACCTGCCTTTTTGTTGATAACGGTACCTCATTGTTTGTAATCAGTTTCTTCCATACACTATTTATACCGTATTTTGCTATCAATACTTTATCTTTAAAATGGCTAGTCAAAGATAACGTAGAAGTGACAGTGACTCCAAGGTAATTGTACTCGTTTACTACTTCTATCGGTTTTTCTCCATACCTCCAATTCTCACTCCCGCTCAATAGTCATTCTTAACTATGATAGAGTTATTTTTTCTAAATAATTTCAATAAAGCAAACATTGTGTTCCTAGCCATTTCACATTCTCGATCATACCAAATGCTTTTCTTGAACTTATTATTTACCAATTTCGGCTCCTTCTTGAAATTGGTGGTGTCATATATCAGTTCCTTCAGTAAAGTACATGCCTCGTTGATATCTTCTGGTAAATGAGAAACATTCCGACACCTCTCTGCTAATTTATCAACAAAACTATTTCCATTCGCGCTATTCCAGGTAAGTTTCGGGGCAAGTGGTACTGAACAGCTTCTTTCAACTTCTGCTATACTTTCACACTTGATAGATATACTTATGGAAAAATGATCTGAGAAGTTCGCGCCCTTCACTTCAAAATATTCAATTAAATGCAAACTATCTAAGCTGACACAACACAAATCGATAACTGACGCTCCTCTGTTATTAACAAATGTGAACTCCCCCGACTCATCCCCCGTGACCCTACCATTTAAAATAACGAAATTAAATTCCTCACAGAGATTTATTAATTTTCTTCCTTTTTTATTGATTACAGTATCTTTAGACCGGCGTTTGTACTCAATGCCTGTGTTATCGAACGCGACTTGAGTCGGTAAGCTCGGTATCATCGAAAGAGAACAGAAAATCATACAACATACAGTAATCCAATTCCCACTCACTCTCCAGACCTCCACTCAGATAGACTGGAACTATGTACAAATTTTTTTCAACATAAATAGAACGTTTCTTCCATTCGTATTCTCTATTCTTATTTTTCCCTCCCACCTGTCCCTAATAGCTAATAATATTCCTTTCTTAGCTCTACCAAATTTAGACTCTCTTAACGCAAATTCCCATGAGAAAACATAACCCTGCAAAAACCTATCGAAAATAAATTGTTCTCCTTCTTCTATAAAAGTTTCCAATAAAACAAAACACTCATACTCTCTTAAAAAATTAAATAATTCTAAAAAGTTCCTACCCTTTAACCCCGCTACATTATATACAATTACATTAAACTTATCCTGGTGCTGTACGACCTGGCTGACGGCTACATCTCAATGTTCCTTGTCTCTTTCCGTAGAATCATTATTGGGCTGCACCGCACTGGTTTGTACTGCACTCGTCTGTACCGCATTCGTCTCTCGGCCTACTGCATATGCTGATCTGTGTAGTAATTCGTTGACCGTTTCTCCATCACATTCCAATATTTGTTGAAGCTTTTCCTCGCCGCTCTGTATCCCGAATTTTAGTCTTTCATTCTCATCCCACCAAAACGTTGCATTACCAACAACCAGTCGGTCGTGCTGCACCATCACTCGTTGCTGAGGTACTACTCTTAGTATTTCTTTTTTTATCGCAAAAAGCCGTGATCTCACCCGCCTAGTTTCCAATGAAAAGTCGTTGTGCACAAAGAAATTGGTCCCCTTCAACTTTTTAGCAGTCTTCATCAAATGATTGATGTCAGCGTCATCTGGAAAATGAGCTATAAGAGGCCCCCCATTCCTCATGTTTCCTAACGAGTGCGCTCTATTCACCCACAAGTCTGGTCTTGCATTAAGATACTCTACACAAAAGTTCTTCACCACTGTAACCGGATTCAATACATTCACATTGTATTTAAGTCCTTTGAATATTAAATTGTTACGACGATTTCTATCTTCCATCCCAATCATACGTCTTCATAAGTTTCTATTCTTGGTGGAACGATTTTTCACTTGCAGTTTCAGTTTTCTATTCTCCTCCAACAAATTTTCTATTGACTGTTTTATTGCTTCTGAATCCGCCTTCGTTGCCAAATTCTCAAATTTTGAATTAAAATTAGTAACATTACGTTGTTCAAAGTCCTCAAAAAATTGTTTTAAGTCTTTGCTATTCATTTCACCCGAATTCACAGATACAACAGTTTTTTTTCTTACTTGTCGGTGTTTCCGGAGAACTTTGTGGACGTTCACGCTTCCCAGATGTTGATGGAGCCGTAGGCGTGAAGTATTTTTCAATCTTCTTGCTCATAACAACGTTATTGAGAATATTAATAGGTAATATTTCAATAAAATGAACAGTCAATTCACAGAAAGAGGTTAGAATCACAAGTTTTCAAGCTATTTCACAACGAAAAACAACAAACTGATAAGACGCCAGGAGCTCTGACAAAACACGTGCTATCGCTTCGGCTGCCACAACTCAACTCCCTAGTCACGTGATGGAACAATTTTACGATTGGAACTGGAACAATTTACTGTGCACAGAACGTACACATTGTAGGGCAAGTTATAAACAGGCCGTTGATGAAGAAGGGGGGATTGTATTAAGGTCCACGTTATAACGTTATAACCACGTTATAATATTTGATTAATACTTACTTCTCACTTCCAATGTCTTCCTCAAGGTCCTGGAATCGGGGAATTGCCAAATGTTGTTGTTACAATCTTTGTGTTTTATTTGACGAAGCTGATAGCCTTCTATCATTTTACAGCTCTGCAACGTTGTCATATCGTTTTGCAACAATATAGAATTTAAGAATAGGCTAATTAACTAAATTTTTAATTTCAAGTTTGATTATTTTATAATTGAAAAATTGACCTATTTACAAGGGTAATTTTCTTGAACCTCCGATAACATATCATGAGACACAGAGTGGCAGGGGGGAGGGCAATTTCGACAGAGCTGAACAGCTCATCATCCCCACCAAACGTCCTGTGTTTGGTAAGGCTAGATCAGTTAATTATTGTTGAGTTATAGGACTAGAAACATGGTGCTATGTAAACAAACAGCGTTTCCAGTGAATCAAAAGGGATGATTTTGATCACCCACCATACAAAATTGACTTGATCACTGGTAACTTATACCTCCTCCCCAAACTCAAGACAATGATTGAGAGCAGAGCTTTCAAACTAATGAGGAGCTCCAGAGTAACGTCATTGTCCACTTTGGCCCGGTTGTTCAAAAGCCAGTCAAGTTTTAACCGTGATTAATTTCTCAAAAACCAATGAGAAAAAACGTTCGATATGACAGTTTCTCTGATTGGTTCTCCAAAGTAACGTCATTGTCCACTTAGGCACGGTTGCTCAAAAGCCGGTCAAGTTTTAACTGTGATTAATTTCTCAAAAACCAATGAGAAAAAACGTTCGATATGACAGTTTCTCTGATTGGTTCTCGTTGAAATAATCACGATTGAATTTTTATCGGCTTTTGTGCAACTGACACTTAAACTCAGTTAGCGGCAGCATATGAAAAAATAGTTATTTGTATAACTAGAGTGAAAAGTAACGTTTTTTCCTTCCTGAGGGGTAACGTTTGAAGCTCGAGGCGAAGCCGAGGGTAACAATTTCCCTGAGCGAGAAAAAAACATTTTTCCTCCACCTACTGGCTAAAGTACTTACTTTACTCCCTGAAACATAATACTAAAGTGTCACTTTTTTGCTCTCGGTAGTAAAAAACAGAAAAACTCCCTAGGGAGTAAAAGTGACTCCATTTAAATAACATGGGAAGCATCTCTATTTTAAAAACTTACATTATAATAGGTTAGAAGGTCTAAGCTCAGATGAGAAAGCATAAAGAGGTGTCTGTCATTGAGTCAACTGAATTCAATACCACAACCAGAAATTTGATCAACTCATGAAATATATGTTTGTATGATATTATATTCTTAATATTAGTATACAATAAAAATTATACAATTTTTTAAATATCTTATTATATTCAAAATACCAGCCAACAAATATTTTTGATCTGCAATTCAAATCTGAACCGCGTGATCTGGAGTCAGCCATTTTTGGTAGACACCCAGCTGATATAATTGTTACAACTTTTGCCAATAGATAGTGCAATCGGCAGTGCCAATCAGACGGCCGGTTTTTAGGTTTTAGATTTTAGGTTATGTTGTTAGGAAACATTGTCACCAATACGTAAGTTATTGAAATTGTAATGTGAAATTTTCAGTTCAATATTATTATGAACATTTTTATAGTTTTTGCTTTTTAAATGTGATTTTGTGTTTGAAAATAGTTTTCTTGATTTTAAAATTTACAAAATAGTAACTCAGGAAGTGAAAGTGCAAATTTTTATTGAGAAAAATGAAGAAACCAAGACATAACCTATAAACTTGAGTGTTGATAGGAAATGACATTGGGTAATACGGCAAGGCAGAACATCCGAAAGGATCTCTCTGCCGATAAAAGCCATAAGAGTAAATAAATAAATAAATAAAGTTATTGAAATGATTTTATTTGCAGTTTCTATAAAAAAAAGTAGATGGAGGAAAAATGTTGTGTACATCACGAGTGAAAAATACTTTTTCTCCCTCAGGAAAATTGTTCCGGGAAAATTGTTCAGGAAAATTGAGGGCTTCAAACTTTCCCCTCAGGGAGAAAAAGTCGTACTTTTCACTCTAGATATACAAATAACTATTTCACTCATGATGTACACAACATTCTTCCTCCACCTACATTTTTTTATAGAAACTGCAAATCAAAAAATTTTAATAACTCAAGTTATTGGTGACAATGTTATCTTTTACAACATAACCTGAAATCCAAAACCTAAAAACGGGTCATCTGGTTGGCACTGCCAATTGCGCTATCTATCATCAAAAGCTGTAACAATTATCAGCTGGCCGACTATCAAAAATGGCTGACTCCAGTTCTCACGTTTCAGATTTGAATCACAGACGAAAAATATTTGTTGGCTGGTATTTTGAATAGGACAAAATATTTATAAATTTTTATCGTCTACTAATATTAAGTATGTAATATCATACAAAAATATTTCAATTTAAAAAAAAATATATAAAAAACATATATTTCAAGAGTTGATCAAATTTATGGTTGAGGTATTGAATTCAGTTGACTCAATGACAGCCCTATTATGTTTCCTCATCTGAGTTTAGACCTTCTAACCTATTTCAAATGCAAGTTTTTAAAATAGAGATGCTTCCCATGTTATTTAAATAGAGTTATTATTATGCCCTAGGGAGTTCTTCTGTTTTTTTTTCGTCCCGAGATCGAAAAGGTGACACTGTAGTATTATGTTCCAGGGAGTAAGGTGAGCACTTAGACAGTAGGTGGAGGAAAAATTATTCTGTTAGGCTGGTCCACTGGTATGACAATTATTGGTCATTGGTATGATGATTATTTTGTCATCTGGTATGACAAATGCCTCAACCTTCACACCAATTATGTTGAAGAATAATCGTTTAAAAATATATGTTCTTAGCGAATAAAATATAAATGATTATCTTGAACAAGAATGAACAGTTAATATTACATCAGGTTTAGACCTACTGGTATCAGCTATTCTCTATAGAAGACAGTTGTGAAGCAGAGAATCGGCAACATTGGTTGCCGTTATAGTTATAATGGCAGTGGAGAAATGTGGGAGTTTCTCCACTGCCATTATAACTTGGACCTCACCATAGGTTAGAACTCTCTATAATTTTAATGTTTCCCATCTAAGATTATTTTTACTATAGTTGTTTTTGAATTTATACAATAATCCAAATGTCCTAGCTAGACTATATTCCTCTGTGTTCATATTTTCTATTTACAATACAAAACAAATAAAAAACACATATATTTAGAATTTGAAAATACTTTCAAGGGCCGGTTTCCGAGCTCGTGATTTAGCTAAGTCCTAGACTTCAAACAGCTGGAGTCAGAAAATTGGCTTTCCAAAACGGGGCGTAGTCGCAGCTTTTATAACAGTAGTCGTAGTTTTTATTTTATCATTTCTATAATTGGAAACGGTTTTCCTTGACGAAATAAGACATTCCTAAATAGTTCGAAATAGCTGAAATTTTACACTATTTTCTCTTTATTTTATTTTGTGTTCAATTTTCTAGTTTTTCGAAATTTAATTCAAACGTGACTATGACAATCACTGCGACTACGCCCCGTTTTGGAAAACCAATTTTCTGACTCCAGCTGTTTGAAGTCTGGGACTTGGCTAAATCCCGAGCTCGGAAACCGGCCCTAAAATGAATTTGAATAAATTAAAAACCATTAACAAATTATTTGATCTCAACAATCAACATTCATTATTACGTCGGTTATCTCGAAAGTAAGTTGCACTATTTAATAAAAAATATAATAACGCACAGAATTTGATTAAGAGGATATATTTTGAGAAACTACATATTGTATCAGTTATTTTTCTACATAATCTCCTTCAATTTCAGTACTTTTTTGGTATCGTGGTATAAGTTTTTTAATTCAGTGTCATACTATTCTGCCGCCAAACTGGTTAGCCATGTCTGAACTTCTTGTTTGAGATTTTCTTCATTGGCAAAGCGTCTTCTCCCAAGGTGTTGTTTCAGCTGTGGAAGCTGATGAATTTCGTTTAGAGCGAGATCAGGGGAGTATGGTAAGTGTTCGAAAACATACCATTGTCTTGGACAATGTTCGGGATGCGTGAAGTGGATGGGCGGCTGCTTCATTGTTCTGCCTTCAATAAATGATTGGCGCAAATGAGAAACCTTTGGCATCAACATAACGTTTCCACCGTACACACTGCACAACTCACGATGAGT
The DNA here is from genome assembly GCF_014356525.2 of Nilaparvata lugens. Lineage (NCBI taxonomy): Eukaryota > Metazoa > Arthropoda > Insecta > Hemiptera > Delphacidae > Nilaparvata > Nilaparvata lugens. The sequence goes on along the minus strand of NC_052517.1, from coordinate 16,532,612 downwards.
TTCAGTTGCATTTTTATTGTTTCTCGTTAAAAACCGAATAACACTGCCTATTTCGCAATCGGCGGTAGGAGTAAGTGGTAGCTACGTAGTGGTTTGATCGCAACTGACATATAAGTCATGGCGGACTCTTGGCAATTTTACAGTGCTATCACAACACCTAGACGAAAGTTTCCTGAGAATCCCAGACGTCTCCTGCCAACTGCGCGGATATAAAAAAATAGTGCAACTTACTTTTGAGATGACCAGAGTATAAATATATTTTCATGATGGTGAAATATAACTGGTTATTTTAAATAAGAATGAACAGTTAATATTACATCAGGTAAACGGTTTCAGCTATCCTCTATAGAAGGCAGTGGTGAGGCAGAGAATCTTCAACACTGTTCCCCTATCTATCTTCTCCACTGCCATTATAATGTTGACCATACTCAAAGTTAGTAGACAAAGTCTGTCTACTAACGTTGGACCATACTATCATCCATCCACTGATTGATTAATCCATTTCACATGTAATTTTCTCAAGAAAACTTAATGCGCCGCTATAAACTGGATTATAACAACTGGAAGAAATATAACCTTGTGAAGAAAAAATAATTTCAAACAGTATATGAGCTCACTCACCCAATGTATCTGCACCTCCACTCTGAATTTAATACCACTACACCTGCTCTGTAGTGAGATTCACGTTATAATAGCAGTGGAAAAAGATAGGAGAACAACGTTGCCGATCCTCTGTCTTTTCAATGCCTTCTATGGAGGGTAACTGATACCGGTTCATTGATGTAACATTAACTGTTCATTCTCGTTTAAAATAAACAACTATATTTTATCAAGCAATAAGTTATATTTTTCAATGATTTCATAATGAATTTTCATAATCAAGATAAAATATTTTGTTAACTAATTATAAAAAACAATCTGGCAACAGAGCAAACCGAGAAAGAGATAGCGCTATCCGCTTTGTTGAATGATAAACAAGGATAGCAATAAAATTGCTAATTAAACACTGTCATTATAACGTCGACCTCACTGTAGTAAATGGGTTTCTCATAGTTGAGTAGGCCAATTTCCGACATTTTTTTTCTATAACTGTAGTATAATGATAATAATATCGAGTGACCTGGGTGTCTCAGGTCTGGTGTCAGAGGTTTCAGGTCGCACCTGATCATTTTCAGGGTCTCTGACATGACATGACATGACTGGTACTAGGCAGCCGGGACTTTTTTGTAATTAATTTTATGTACTGTTTTTGAAATATCGTGTTCATTTTATTGATTATACCAGCTGGCCCAGCGAATTTTGTACCGCCAAATAGTTTAATGCATCTCTTCAAAAACTTTAGCTGGATGCACACCTGAGGAGGCGCGGTTTTGCATTTCAACTATATAGATAATTCTCCAACTGCAAAATAAATAATTTACTAAAAATCAATTAATTCTGAACACCGAAGATAGCACAATTATACGAAACAAAGCATGTCTTTAGAGCATATAAGTCTTTAACCTGAGGCCGCACTGCTGGATGGTTACACACAGAACAGTCATTTTGTTTTTAGTCGGGGCGTTTAGAATAAAATACATGGGCGGTTATGAAGCAGCACACACTCTTGTCTACTATCTACCGACGGCTGTAGTAAGACGCAATGATTATAACAGCTGATTTTTATTTCTGTGTGTGGCCAACTCACAAATCTCCTCCCATAATGATTACATTTAAACTTTGAAGGACCGTAGGAAAGAGTCCTGAAGTCGGATTATAAATTGGATAGGCCATAAACCTGGTCCTGAACATAGCGAACACAACTAAAAAGATCATCAAATTCTGTGCACACATAAAAAATTTATCGAATGTCAAAATTTGAGGCTTGATTTCTATTTATATAGATTGCTTGTTTGTATTCTAATGGAAATGGAATTCATTCATTTATTTTATCTACAGGTGCGTTTATACCAGCCACCCAAAGACCAGATGGAAGTTGGAGAAAGCCGCGACGAATCAAAGACGGTTATGTTCCACAAGAGGAAGTCCCTCTCTATGAGAGCAGAGGAAAAAAACAGATGCAGGCTGCAGCCAACCACTATCCTCCAGGTACATAATTTTCATTATATATATATATATATATATATATATATATATATATATATATATATATATATATATAAAAAGCTATAAAAGCGAAATGGCACTCACTCACTGACTGACTGACTCACTCACTTACTCGCAGAACTAAAAATCTCATCATCTTCACTTCAGGGATTAGGCTTATTAATGAACCTGTTCCGGTACCCATCTCTTTCTTGGTCTCCCTACATCTCTTTTTCCTGTAGGTCTATAGTTTTGGACTACAACGGGAATTCTTCCAGGTGGCATTCTATCCAAATGACTGCACCAGTTGCGTCTATTTTGAATAATTCTTCCATGACTAAAAATCTACCTGACCAAAAACGTTTATATTTGGTAGGTATGTTCAGTTGGTCCTTTAGAGGCGCACTAAGAACGGACTTGGATAAATTTCCAAAGATACGCCTATAATCTGTGTTTTTCCAGCGTTGTTTAACGTTTTCTCAGCTTTATCGAGAATAAATGAACAGAAATTGTTCAAATTTAGTACAGAAGCTAAGCTAGGGTGTAATGATGTTGTGTTAGAAGGAATTTGAAATAACGCCAAAGATACGCCCAAAATTAGCGGCTTTTTGCGTTTTGTCAGTTCTTTCATCAAGTAATAGGCAGAAAATGTTAAAATTTGTTACAGAGGTTTAGCTAGGGTCTAAAAATTTTGTGATGAGGTGACTTTAATATTTCATCAAAGATACGCCCAAAATCAGATTTTTTTCCAACGTTTTTCTCAGCTTTTATGCGTTTTCTCAGTACTTTAACTTTCTGATGGAATGAAGCATGCTCAAATGAAAAATGCAGGCGAACGAAGCGAGCCTGCTGATCTCTATTTTGGACGATTCAGTCGTGGGTCCAGGGGGCGGAGCCCCCTGGCTAGACGGATATGGCGAGTAAAGCGAGAAAATTTGGTATATGGTTTTGGTACAAAACACATGGTATATAAACTTCATCTCTTCTCTCCCTTGATGAAATCATGTAATATTCGTGGAAAAATAAAATAAAAAAATAGATAAAAATTTTCCCTGAGTTTTAATTTATATCTTTCATATTTTTTCAGCAAACTATTCATTGGGAAAAAAATGTTTCTGTGAAGTAACAGAAATGAATTGACCATATGATTTTGACTTGGAAAATTTTGGAACAGATAATCACGATATCAGGTTAAAATAAAAACAAAAAAGGCAAGCGTGTGTAGCTTTTGTGCAAGCTTTTTTCCTGTTTCCCTAGCAACGAATTCGAATATGATGAAACCTATTCGTGTCGAGGGGGCGTTCGGTGCTATGCGGTTGCTATTCGGTACCAAATTCAAGCCGAATCATCGTTTCACACTTATCGGAATTTGCCGAAAACGAAACTAACCGAATTAGTGTTAAATAAATAAATCTACTGTATTTATATATATAAAAGCGAAATGGAACTCACTGACTGACTGACTGACTGACTCACTGACTCACTCACTCACTCGCAGAACTAAAAATCTACCGGACCAAAAACGTTCAAATTTGGTAGGTATGTTCAGTTGGCCCTTTACTTTAGAGGCGCACTAAGAAATCTTTTGGCAATATTTTAACTCTAAGGGTGGTTTTTAAGGGTTTAAAGTTCGTCTTTTAGCATGTATATTCTTCTTATTCTCTTAATTAAAATTGAAAAATGTCCATACCATATGTTAATATAGAACTTCAATCTAGAGAGAATACCTCTTTGAAACAGTTGTCAACTGGTAACTAAATTAATAATTTTGTCAGGTTGGCATTAAGTTGAGTTGACTTTGTTAGGTTGGCATCAAGTTGAAGATTGAAATGCATTTATCGCGGAAAAATTGATTGGGCACTGCTACTTCAATCAGAGCTATTCCTGGGAATATTATATTACTAGCCGTCAGGCTCGCTTCGCTCGCCATATCCGTTTAGCCAGACGTTTAGTCTGGACCACCGACTAGATCGTCCTAACATAATGATAGAAATGCTCAAATAAAAAATGCAGACGAGCGAAGCGAGCCTGCTGATCTCATTCTTGGACGATCTAGTCGGGGGTCCAGGGGGCGGAGCCCCCTGGCTAGACGTATATGGCGAGCGAAGCGAGCCTGACGGCTAGTAAATAAATAAATTAACAAACAAACAAATAAATAAATGAATAAATATGCAACTGTAGGCTGTGTCTGTAGAATAAACTAGTCAAACTCTTGAAACAATAAATTAGTTATGCAATACTCATATTCATCATCATAAATGAATCTATAATGAATTGTTTTTGGAAAAATATGATTCACAATTTCAGGTTTTCTAATACCGAAAATCCCGGGATTGATGCAGAAAAATCCCAGGATTGTTAGGTATCAAAACTTGTCCGGGATCCCAGGATTGACATCCCTACTCTCAGTGATATTCTTTCAGCATAGGTGGCCATACCATTTTACCTGGCCCTGACCAATGCTACTTAGTATAGTTTCTTCCACATTCATCTGCTCTCTTATCACTTCAAATATGATATTTATCTCGGGCCAATCCTATGTTTAGGATGGACACGTCAAGTCTTCGGTCCCGGCTGCCTAAAAAGCAGTCGTTAGTTCATCTCAGAGGCCCTGAAATTGATCAGTTGCGACCTGAAAACTCTGATACCAGACCTGAGCCAGCCAGGTCACTCGATATTAAATAAATAAATATAATTTAATTGTCATTCAACTGATCATAGTTACAGACAACGTTATATTCTAATTCTAATTCAACACACAACAAATACAAATTCAATATCAAACACACTTACATCTATATAAAGATATAAATGTGAAGTCACTTGGTAACGGGTTGAAAAATGACCCTGTCTAAATTTACATAATTAGGTAACATTAATAGGAAAATCTAAATTATTAAGTCCATATCTAATAAAAATCACAAGTTAATCTAATTAATTCAATTAAATAGTCGATAATTCCAATATTCTATTCTTACAAGAGATTCGTAAGACTCTTTGTTAATAATAATTTGTTATGAATGAGAAAATGTCTCAAATCAATATAAATGTCACAATCTTTAAAATGCTACTCTTGATGATACAGATCAAATTTCATACACATACATATTTTAAACAGTTTAGAGCATAATACTTTGCAATTCTAAAAATGCATTAAGTGAATAAAAAGGATTCCTCAGTAGTTATTATTATTATAACTTCAAATACCGAAGACTTCTGTCATTACAAAGTATTGCTAATGCGGCCCCGGCCTTAGATTAAGGGCCGGTCTCCGAGCTCGGAATTAAGCCAAGTTCTAGACTTCAAACAGCTGGAGTCTGATTGGCTTTGCGAAATGGGGTGTAGTCGCAGTCCACGTTTAAATTAAATTTCGAAAGACTAGAAAATTGAACACAAAAAAAATGAAAATACAGTAAAGTTTCAACGCGGTAATAGATTTTCATGAAATTTGACAGGTATGTTCCTTTTCTAATTGCGCGTCGACGTATATATATTTAAGGTTTTTTGGAAATTTTGCATTTCAAGGATAATTGACCGAGCAAAGTGAAGTCTTAGATTAAAGTCGACGGTTGGCATTTCTCTGAATGTTGAAATGTTTGGATGTTTAAATGTTTAAATGTTTAAATGTTTAAATGTTTAAATGTTTAAATGTTTAAATGTTTAAATGTTTAAATGTTTAAATGTTTAAATGTTTAAATGTTTAAATGTTAAATGTTTAAATGTTTAAATGTTAAATGTTTAAATGTTTAATGTTTAAATGTTTAAATGTTTAAATGTTTAAATGTTTAAATGTTTAAATGTTTAATGTTTAAATGCTTAAATGTTTAAATGTTCAAATGGTTAAATGCTTAAATTTTTGATTGTTTAAATGTTTATATGTTGCGCATTTACGGCAAAACGCGGTAATAGATTTTCATGAAATTTGACAGGTATGTTCCTTTTTTAATTGCGCGTCGACGTATATACAAGGTTTTTGGAAATTTTGCATTTCAAGGATAATATAAAAGGAAAAAGGAGCCTCCTTCTTACGCCAATATTAGAGTAAAAATCTGGTGTGGCGGCGCACTCACACAACTTTTCTTGCCGTTATGAAAATTGATCACCTGACGCTAGTGTTCTGTCACCTGCTGTCTCAGATCTTAGAATAGTAGATTTGATATGCGCGGGAACACTAACTTCAGTTGATCAATTTTCATAACGGCAAGGAAAGTTGTGTGAGTGCGCCACACCAGATTTTTTATTTCTGTCACTAGACAACCTCTCTCTCTCTCTCTCTAACTCTTTGAAACACCTCTCCATTCGTTACCTTCTCTCTCCAACTGATCCTCAGCATTCTTCTGTGGCAGCATATCTCAAAGGCAGAAATTCGTCTCTCTTCTTTCACACCCATCGTCCAAGTTTCACTTCCATAGGTTACAATGCTCCATACATACGTTTTGAGCAACCGTTTTCTCACCTCTAGATTCAACGTTCTTGTAGTCAATAGCCCTATCCTCTTTTTATTATTGAAAGCATTCTTTGCAAATATCCTAAATTATATAAATAAAAATATAAGTCTGAGTACACTTTTTAAAATTATTTCATGGAAAATTATAGATTCCATATAGCCGAAACATGTCGTGATGAAATTTAATAATTTCAAAATGGTACTAAAATCTATATTCCTATTTATATTCAAAAGTAGCCCTAAAGAAAAAATACAATCCTAATTATCTTTATTAAAAGTGTATTTTTCATATTAAACCATGTTTTTCATTATTTCCTCGGTTCACAATAAATATTTTAAAACCTGTTTCATATTGTCACTATGTTATAGAGTCATTGAATGTGTGGTCCCTTAAATGACGTTATAATAATAGCTGTGCCTAGTGGAAAGTTGTGTGTATATTTTTGGCTTCAATTTTTTTCGAAATAACTAAATTTATTCAAAGTACGGTGATATTAAGTGCAATATTTGACTATAATTTTGTATTTTAATCATTTTAAATTCAAAATTTCCAGCTCATATATACTCTTGGACAGAACTTTGAACTTTAACTTTCCTCAGTAAGAACATAACCTTTTTTTGACATTTTATAATTAATTTATCAAAATTTGGGAACAGAATAGTTTTGGGCTATGCCTGTCGTTCTATCGCGATCATATTCCTATGATTGGTAATTATATCAACAAATAAATAAATAAAAAACTAAGTTGCACTGTATTGACAACAGGCTCAACATTCATAGTGAGATCCTCGTTATAACGGCAGTGGAGAAAGATAGAACAGCATTGCCGATTCTCTGCCTTGCCACTGCTTTCTATATAGAATAGCTGATACCAGTATAAATAGAAATTAGAAATTGAAGAACAATTAAAAAAGGGTAAAATTTCTAATTTTTGTTTATACAGGATGACAAGATTAACGGGAACTTTTAAAAACGCCATAAAACATAAGTGGGAAGGGCAAAAATGATTCTATTCAAACTTATGTTAAGTTCAAGACTTGCCATTTGAGAATTAATTATAACATCTATCTCTTTGACAATTACTTCTTCAAGTTGGCTTCCTCCTTAGCGAATACACTCTTGAAATCTGTGTTGACGATTCCTCATTGATCGCTGCAACATTTGCGTTTCCTGGTTCCATTATCTGTACACCTGCGATTTTCCATTTGTGGAGCTATCTCAAATCAACCCTTTACAACTTGACCAATAACTGTGGTTGAATGGTAACAGACAATTCAAAATGAAATCAACAATATCCCAGCTGAAATGTTGCAGCGATCAATGAGGAATCTCAACACAGATTTCAAGAGTGTATTCGTGCAGGAGGAAGCCATCTTGATTAAGTAATTGTCAAAAAGTGATAGATGTTATTAATAATTATTCTCAAATGGCAAGTCTTGAACTTAACATAAGTTTGAATAAAATCATTTTTGCCCTTCCCACTAATGTTTTATGGGTTTTCAAATGTTCCCGTTATTCTGGGTCACCCAGTATTTAAGAGTAGCCTAAAGAAAAAAGAGTCTGATGCCAGTATATTTGATGTAATACTATTTGTTCATTCTTGTTTTAACTGTCCGGTAGTCGCGCCGTACTCAATCACACGCGAGTAGTCGCGTGTTGTATTTTGTACAACATCCAATTTTCCAAGTGATATGTACTCTGTTTACTGTCAAAACATGTTAGTTAATTGTATAATTACTTTTTCCATCTTCTTGGATTATTTTACGCCGATGAACATTTGGATGATTACCATTTCATAGCCTAATAAGGTACATGAAGCAAAGCCATCAATTCTGTGTTATTGGTTCGTTTACAGTCCCCGTATACAGTCTTTCCCTATCTTATGCACAGTGCGACTTATGTCGCAACTAAATGGCACCTTAAGACTGAACCATTGCTCAGTTGATACTGCAACCATAGAGAAACAATAGCTGGAGTAGATATCCCATGGTATAGGGCGTTTATGTCGCAACTTTTACTGTTATTTCAAGCCAATAGTCCACGTATTTCTTCCCCAAAAAGGTGTGTGACGCTGGTAGTCTCTCATATTGTGCCGTTCATACACTCCCACCCCAACAAAACAGTAAAAATCTAAAATAATCGTTAGTATTCGACTTGAGATAACAGTAAAAGTTGCGACATAAACGCCCTATACCATGGGATATCTACTTACTACGCTATTGTATCTCTATGCTGCAACTCAGTGGGAAAGTTTTGGAATGCATAGTTGACTCATTTACTGACACCACCCCATGCAATAGTTTTGTGCAGCAAAGAAACCGACACTGTTGTACTTTTTACAACAGCACGACTGCCGGAAGGTTAAAGAATCAATTATATTTTATTCGTTAGGGGGAAAAAAATTGAATGTTTAAATTTTCATGATTGAGATTTTGTTAGATATATTTATAACTTGTTGAAAAAACGACCTGGAAACGTTGCTGAGCTAGAAAAGGTAGCGTTATCTGCTTTGTCAAATGACAGACAAGCATAGCAACACCAATGTTTATCAGGTGCTGATTTCATAACGTCTTAACGTGAATCTCAATATATGCTCATCAACTATCTGAATTTTGGTAGAGAGTTAGTGGGGAGGATATTTTTAATATTCTTTCCGAAGAATGGACATTGATATGTCCAAAGCTCCGCCAATTTATGTTGATGCATAACAATATAATTATCTATAGTTATTATATTACAAATTACTTTTTCATATCATATACAGTTCAATAATTATTTTCTTAGTCTATATTATGTAAATTCATCTATAATGTTGCTGTATTGTAAGCTATTGTATATAAGTGTATAAGCCAGTATATATTGTAATCTACATAAATAAAGTACTCAATCAATCAATCAATCCGGGGGAGAAATAGTTATGAATTAATTCGGTTGTTTCTCTCCCAATCATTGTCTCGATTTTGTGCATGTGTAAATGGATTAAATAAATAACGAATTGTGTATAATTTATGAATGAATTTATTCATCCAGGTCTACACCCGGATCTGATCAAGAAGAGAGAGATGGAGAAGGAGAAAATGAAGCCGGTCATCACCTACAGTCCGGCACCTGGAGTGGTCTTAACACAGGGCGGCTCAACCAATGAAGGTAGTAGCTCTGTGAACAGTGGACCTCGCGCAGTCATATGAAACCATAGTCTCCTCTTAGGCTCTACTCTCAAGTCGAGAAGAGACTGCGGCTCCAGTCTCTTCTCTATGCAGCATGTGTTTTCAAATGGTGACACTCAGACCAGTCGATTGTAGTCTCCACCACCTCACGTCTGTGATACTGAGTCGAGCGGTGACTCGACATGTTGGTCAAGCCTCGACCAAGTTCTATCATTTCTAGCCTCAAGTTCTATCATTTCAGATTATCTATTTAATTAATCATTCAGAATTACACAACTTACAGAAAAGTGCCACAGGCTTATAATCCCAAAACGGTTCAAATTCTCATTTATACAACAGTCCAAATGTAGCTAGGTTATGTGTCACTTCAACATTCTTCAATTACACACTAAATTTAAATTCAAAACACACAAAAATCATTTTTAAATTAAAAAATACTTGAAATTAAAATCGATAGGACCATAATAAGAACTAGATAAGACAATATTATATTCATAATAATTTGTTACATGCTAATTAGTGACGAATTAGATCTTATAGGCTATTTTTAATAAAGTAAGGTTAGAAAATGGAGTAGCATGGAACTGAAGTAGTGACAATGAGCTAAAAAGTCGTTAGGTCAAGAGAATGGAGTATCCTCGACTGGAGTCGTACGATTTGAGTCACAGTAGTGTGAGTTGAGCCTTACCAGATGAAATAATTTCATGCACATTAGTAAACTATGAATAGTTTATTAGATTCCTATTAATATTCTTGGCATAAGAAACATGACAGCCCGGTGTCTGTACAACATAAAATACCTCTTTGTGATTTTTGTCTCCCACACTTTCCCGTACTCCACCTTTCCCTCCAATACAAACTGTAAACCGACTCATTTATGCTTTGTTTACAGCCAAATCTAAGAAGAAAAAGAAAAAGAAGAGCGGTGAAACAAATTCTGGTGAGAATGGAGGAGGTCAACCCAAACAGCCTACAAAAAGTGTTGAATCATCACAAAAACCGGCTTCTAAAACTGCTGATCCATCACAAAAACCGGCTTCAAAAAGTAAAAGTTCTGACACCTCGCCGAAAAGTGCAGACTGTTCGCAAAACCCGTCCACAGATCCCGTCAAACGGCTTAAAAATCTGCGTAAAAAGTTGCGTGACATTGAGGTTATGGAACAAAAAATGGCGGAAGGACAAAAGGACAAATTCGATAAAGACCAGTTGGAGAAAGTGGCGCGTAAACCGGATGTGTTGAGTGAAATTCTGGCCTTACAGTTGTCAATTGAAGGACATTCTAATTAACTAGAGGTTAGGTTAGGTTAGGTCAAGTAGTGCATATGGTTGAATAACAGTTTCTATAGTGAGGTCCACGTTATAATGGCAGTGTTGGATTAGCAATACATTGCTATCCTTGTCTATCATTCAACAAAGCGGATAGCACAATCTCTTCCTTGCTTTGTTCTGTTGCCAGATCATCTTTTAAAAATGTAGAAGTAATGATTACAAAATATTTCATTATAAAGTTATTGAAAAATATAATTACTTGCTTAATAAAATATAATTTATTATTTTAAACGAGAATGAACAGCTAATATTAATATACCTCGATAAACCTGTATCAGCTACTGTCTATAGAGTGTATTGACAAGACAGAGGATCGGCAACTTTGTTCTTCTATCTTTCTCCACTGCCATTATAACGTGGACCTCACTATAGCAGTTTGGCCCAGTGACAATTCCATTTAGACAAAAGTTTGAGCGGTTTGATCAGAATCACAGTTTGTATAGCAGTTTATATAGTTTGGTTAGGTAATCAAACAAACATTTGATTGATTTATAAAATAATAATTCTTTCCCATTACCTAATTTAGAGTATTGGGGGTATTCATGATCTTTAACTAAGGCCCGTATGCAGATACTCGGTTTAAACGGAGAAATGTCAGCTGTTCGTTTAAACCCCGTATGAAACACATTATGATAAATGCAACCATATCTACAAGTGAACGTGGTTTAGCGTTAAACTTAGTGTTAGCTTATGGCCCTAAGGGCCATGTATCATCTAAGTTTAATGCTAAACCACGTTTACTTGTAGATATGGTTGCATTCATCATAATGTGTTTCATACAGGGTTTAAAGGAACAGCTGATATTTCTCTGTTTAAACCTCTCTATGCTAGTATCTACATAATAATGGGCCTAGCTATCTCTTGTTATCTTTAAAGTTCTGTTATTCAATAATAATTTGAGATAGGAGAAGTGCTTTGGAAAAAATAGCAGCTGTGATAGCAGATAATTTCACCCAGTTTTAAAAGTGAAATATATAAAATTTATGTAAGTAAAAGTGAAATTTTTATTGTCTTCACCCAGTTTCAAAGTGAGGTTATAATGAAGGGTTACATAAATTCCCGCTTGGAACGCTATTGTAGTTGACAGAATTCAAGGTCTATAAATACCTTAGACCAGTTATAGAATAGACATGCTGGGAAGTCTAGCATCTGAAGCCAACATCTACTGCCAAATCCACCCATCTTGACGTCACAACCAAGCTAACAACAATGTAAGTTAAACACCACAAACACTTACACAACAAACTCAAAAAAGTTTTCTATATAATTTCTTCACGATGTGTGATGTCAAGAATGGTGGATTTGGCTGTAGATGTTGGCTTCATCGACTTTCAGTATGAATATACAATGAGCCGTTTCTATTCTATAACTGGTCTAAGATAAATACAGGTCATGACACAATCCCATGATGCATTGCAAAATTACCGTTTTATGGGGTTCTAGTTCACCAATTATCAAATATGTATCAGCTGTTATCCTTATAGAGTAAACAACATGATGTGTTATTTGCAATATTTTCTAAGGGACATTGCTTGGCTTTGAATTGTAAAATAAATTCTTCCAACAGAATAATAGTATTTAGACTCCAACTAGGAACTGAATTGTTGATTTTTAGATTGTATTAATTGGGAACTTTCAACTTTTTTTGAGGTTAGCTTCTTGTCACAATGCCTTATGAATCATAACATGTTTTAATAATAAATAAATGAATTATTGAACCATTCATTATTGAAATTTCATTCAATAATAAATAACAACAAACTGTTTCATTGCTGGGGCGCTCATGATCCCAAGTTAGCAAATAACAGTAATTTAATCTTGTTAGTACATCCATTTCACGATGTGAGTTGAATCTTGCTGGCACATAATCAGCTGATCGATAATCGGTCATAATCAGCTGATCGATACTCGGTTGCAGTCATCTGACCGTTGCTGTTACTCTTACTCAGGCGGGTCGGTACTCTGTATGTGACGTTCTAATGATTACAATTCATTTTATTCATTAATGAAATAATTCTATACAAAACTCAAAACAGAATTTTCTTACTGTAATTCTGGTTTTGCACTCGCAATGAATATGGTCAAGTGGAAGTCCCGTTTAAATTACAGTTTCAGTTTGGGTGAGGTTGTGGTTCGTTATTAACTTTAGTTAAATTCAGTTTAAGTTTTTTCAAGTCTCAAAACTTCGTCACTTACTTTCTTCTCCATTAAAACTTGAAACTCAACTTAAACTATGAACCAGTTTAAGAACTCCTGTTTCTTTTCCCACTAAAAAAGCAGAATGTCTTGTGACATTTTTTATTCAGGCTAGAGAACTGTTCTTCTCTTTTTAGAATTGACATTTTTGCAGTTAATTATTCCAGGCTATTAGTGATTTCTGGTAGAGCTAAAGGTGCGTACAGATATACGCGCCGCGAACATGAGCAATTCACTTTTAATCAGCTGATTATATCTGTATTTTTACAGAAACGGTAAGATACAGATATAAAAAGCTTGACATCGGCTGATTAAAAGTGAATTGCTCATGTTTGCAGCGCGTAAATCTGTACGCACCTTAAGATTTGGTCTTGGTCTATTTACGGATTTTATATCAATATTTTTTGAAAAATAGTATCTAAAGAATTGAGAAAGGCTGTGTACCACCATTTTGGAAACTTTTTACTGGTTACATGTTTCGATTTGGATACTATCGAAATATACTAGGATAATAAATCATTATGATTATCATACTTTATGATTTACTATAGGAATATACTATGATAATTCATTTAATCATTGAAAATATATTTTTTGCTTAGGTTTCCTAAATTTTACATTTCTAAGGAAACCCTTTTTTATGATTTTCATTTTTTGAGTGCTTGCTTAGCAAGCTAGAGATCCCTGGTTTGAACCTGCTAATCACCAACAGTTTTTGAACAGGTCACTCCCGTGTTATCAGATGAAATTGGCAATGCATTCTCCTATCTTTCTCCACTGCCATTTTAACATGAACCTCTCTATACAACTAGGCATTAATAATAAGTTTTATTAAATAAAAGATTTATTGATTGTTGTACTGTAATTATCCATATAGGCTAATAATTCATGGTGGCTTATAATTTGATATATTGTGTTCTCGATTTTTAATAAATTTTGATCTCTTATCAGAAAAATGTTGTTGTCTTTCTTCATTGTACCCTTAGACCAGTTATAGAATAGACACGGCCCATTGTATATTCATACCGAAAGTCGATGAAGCCAACATTTACTGCCATAATCACCATATCGTGACATCAGCATCGGATAAAAAACAATGTAAACAAACTCTGCATACAGAGAAGAGGATGTTCTCCAAAGACCTTAATTCTATCCTATGCTGACGTCACAATATGGTGATATGGCAGTAGATGTTGGCTACAGAGGCTAGACTTCCCAGCGTGTCTATTCTATAACTGGTCTAAGATTGTATCATTGCATCTTATTAAAGTTTAATAGTTATTTGTATATCTAGAGTGAAAAGATAAACTTTTTTCGCTCGTGATGTACACAACATTTTTCCTCCATCTACATTTTTTCATAGAAACTGCAAATAAAATCATTCTAATAACTTACGTATTGGTGACAATGATTCCTAACAACATAACCTAAATCTAAAACCTAAAAACCGGTCGCCTGATTGGCACTGCCGATTGCGCTATCTATCGGCAAAAGTTGTAACAATTATATCAGCTGAGCAGCTACCAAAAATGGCTGACTCCAGATCACGCGGTTCAGATTTGAATTGCAGATCAAAAATATTTGTTGGCTGGTATTTTGAATAGAATAAAATATTTTAAAAATTGTATAAATTTTTATCGTCTACTAATATTAAGAATATAATAATTATCATACAAACATATATTTCATGAGTTGATCAAATTTCTGGTTGTGGTATTGAATTCAGTTGACTCAATGACAGACACCTCTATTATGCTTTCTCATCTGAGCTTAGACCTTCTAACCTATTACAATGTAAGTTTCAAAATAGAGATGCTCCCCTTGTTATTTAAATGGAGTCACTTTCACTCCCTAGGGAGTTTTTCTGTTTTTTACCACCGAGAGCGAAAAAGTGACACTTTAGTATTAGGTTTCAGGGAGTAAAGTAAGTACTTTAGACAGTAGGTGGAGGAAAAGTAATTTTTGTCATAGCCATTCAATCTCAGCTGTTTTCCATGCATGAAATCAAGCCGGTGAACAGCTGTTTGCAGAACAATAATTCTCATTACAGTAATGAAACCATAGTTTTCTTTACAGTCGAGTATGTTTCCTTGTTATGAAATAGGAACAGCAAAAGTGCTACAGACCACATTCAGCGCTCCAGGTGGAAGCTTTGTCAACTTCCACAAAATTGCTGATTCAGAATTAGTAAACTAGGTTATGTTTATAGAATTCATGCATGTAGTAACTTCAGCACAAGCAGGTAATGTTTTCTATTTCTCAAATATTCTTCTTAAGATTACTATGACAAAAATTTTTGTACGTTACTTGTATGTGAATGTCTTTTGCTATGCTTGAATGAAATTCTAGTCTCGGCTAACACTTCGACTAGAAACATCATTCTCGCTTGCAAAAGTCCCCTTCCCGTCCTTGTGACGTAGGATACTATTATAGGCTACTATAATAATAATAATAATTATTATTATTATTATACTCATAGTTAATATTTATCATCAACTGGTACACTTTGGTATCCTTTTTGAAACCAAAGGCTACTTACTCTAGTGAAATTCATGCTTTCAAGTTGGTGAATTTTATAGGAGAGCATTGTTGTCATGATTCATCAACCACCGCTTTTTACAGAGTGGTGCAGATGAATTGGGTGGTTTTGAAATACTTGTCAAACTGACAATTTTGATGATATTGGAATGGAATGAAGAGCAAAACATTTTGTAAAAGTTTATAAAAAAACAGTGAAAGTTTATTAAAAAAAATAGTTGAGTTATTTTTTATCTTGCTCATATATTTGAATTAAATTGAATGACCACCTTTATTTTGACCTAGGAGGGCGAATTTAGGGTGCAGTCAGCCCTATCTTACACTTAACCCTCCAATACAATACTAAATCATAATTTAACAACAATACTCAGTAAAAGAAAAATGAAACAAAACAATATTTTATATGAAAAAATAGTAAAAATAATAATAAGTGGATTAGTTGAATAAACTCAAAAGTAGAGCATTCTTAAAACCGCAAAATGACAAAGATCTGTTAGGAAATGAATAAAAAGTTTATGTCAAAATTATAAGATTGAAGAAGCAAAGGAAAAAAAGAAGAATATGTCTACAAACCTTATACGCAAGATGAGAAAAATAAGGAAATAGATATTTAATACTTCTAGCATGGAATTGATTTTGAGAGAAAAAAGAGTATTTAATACTTTCTCTCTCTAAAGTTGAACTTAAATTTCTTAAAATTTCATTAATATTATAATATGATTAATATTAATTTTGAGACTGAATATTGGAGTATGAATGGAAGTATGGAAGCAAGAAAAGAAAACACACACACATACATACATACATACACACACACACGCGCGCGTGCACCACCCGCTAAGCCCAGCTACCCCCACCACCACTGATCCACCGGAATACAGCCGCGCCGAACCGACGATGACCCTCAATGCGCTTCAATTCAGCCGGCAATGAATTCCACAATCCACAAACCGTCATAAGTAAAGACTTGTTGAACATGACTGTCCTGTGAGTTGGGACAGCCAGTAGATGGGAACCATGCCGTGTACCACCCCGGCCGATATCACTCAAATATTGAAAATCCGCAATATACTTGGGAGTTACAGTTTTTAAAGTCTTATGCGGAAAAATAACAGCATGAAGCGCCCTACAATCATGCAGCTTCATGACATTTGTGAGATTTCCAAACAATATAAGTCTCAAGACACTGAAGTAAACATCTGTTCATGCATTATGACGTGTTAATATAAAACTAAAACAGAAATTATTGATGAGCCACTATAGTGAGGTCCACGTTATAGTGGGAGTGTAGAAAGATAGAAGAACAACGTTGCCTATCCTCTGTCTTGTCAATGCCTTCTATAGACGGTAGCTAATACAGGTTTATTGATGTGATATTAACTGTTCATTCTTGTTTAAAATCATCAATTATATTCTACTAGTAGTTCTGTGAACAGTAGACCTCATGCAGTATTCTCATCCACAAGTACCTGATTGAAACTATAGACCTTATGGAAATACAGCAATAGACCGGCTTCTCCACACATCTGTGTAATCACTTGTCAGCTGATTTATGATGAATAATTCCATAGTCTGATTTTTACTCTAATATTGGCGTATGAAGGAGGCTCCTTTTTCCTTTCATATTGTCCTTGAAATGCAAAATTTCCAAAAACCTTGTTCATACGTCGACGCGCAATTAAAAAAGGAACATACCTGTTAAATTTCATGAAAATATATTACCGCGTTTTGCCGTAGATGCGCAACATATAAACATATAAACATTTAAACATGCCAAACCGTCGACTTGAATCTTAGACCTCACTTCACTCGGTCAATAATTATATAGTCAGATTGATCCTATCTTCAGAGAAGATGATATATATAGTAATATCAGAGTATGCAGGAATTCCTTTTCTTTTCATATTATCCTTAAAATGTAAAATTTCAAAAAACCTTGTGTATACATCGATGCACTGTTGAAAAAGGAATATTTCTGCCAAATATCATCGAATTCTATCAACGCATTTGGCCGTAGGCTAATCATGTTACATACAGACAGACAAAAGATAATCAGAGTTTAAACATAGTAATAATATCATGATGAATTTTCATAACTAAGATGAAATATTTTGTTAATTATTTATTACTTCTACATTGCTGAAATACGATCTGGCAACAGAGCAAAGCGAGAAAGAGATAGCGCTATCTGCTTTGTTGAATGATAGACAAGCATAGCACTGCCATTATAATGTGGACCTCACTATAACACTTGAATTTGGCCACACTTTTGCCAACATAGAAGTTCGAGGTCCTTCAATTTACCTATGTATTAGACAAACTACTATCTTTTCAAACTTTTAGTTGCAGCATTGCATTCCTAATTGAACACTCATTATGATGGTTGAAATATTGCAAAACATCATTTAATAGCATAACTCAACTCCCTAAACTTCACCTAACTTTAACCCTAACCCTAACCTTATCAAACACATTACAAATGACTGTTCAGGGCTGACACAGAATTTGCTTGAAAGAAACATTCCTCACCACACTTATTTCTTTTGATATACAGTGGAATATATTTTTCCTACAGTTACGTTGAAAAGTGGCCATTGCTGCACTGATTACAGAACGCAAAGAATCACTTTTCCGCTCTAGTGTGGGAAAAATTTTTCTGCACTCCAGATTTGCAACATGGCAACGCAAAATACTTAGTAGGTTATATGGAGCAACAGTGCAGCAAAATGAAAATGAAGTTGGTAACAGTGACTGCTGTGGCTGCTATAGTGAGCAGACGTGCAACGAAGCACAACGCGCTAATTATTAGTATTAGATATATTATAACCAAGGACAACGAGGACTTTAGGATTAAGGTTTTTATCAAAATAAAATTACACAGAAAAACATTTGATGGATTTCAGGCAATTTTACCCATAATTACCCACTTTTCATATTCAATGGTAACTGTAGGAAAAACTTAATGTGAAATACGTGCGCAAAGTTCCTCTGCTGCACTCAAGAAACCATTCCGCCCTCGCCTACGGCTCAGGCGTAAACGTTTCTTTCGGTGCAGCAAACTGTCACTTGGCGCACTAGTTGCACAAATAACTATTTTGAGATACTGAATTGTCATGTCTCGATACAAAAGTGTCATATCTTGATACAGAACTGTTATTTCGTGATACAAAAGTGTCATGACGTGATACAGAAGTGTCTTAACGTGATACAGAAGTGTCATGTTGTGATCCCGATGTGTCATGACGTGATAAAGAAGTGTCTTGTCGTGATACAGAAGTATTATGTCGTGATACACAAGTGTCTTGTAATAGCCTACAGAACTCTAGAACTCTCATGTTGTCATATAGAAATGTCATGTTGTGTTACAGAAGTGTCATTTCGTGATACAGAACTGTAATGTCGTGATACAGAAGTGTCATGTTGTGATACAGAAGTGTTATGTCGTGATACAGAAGTGTCATGTCTTGATACAGAAGGTTTATGTTGCAATACAAATCTTAATTCCATGATAATAGAGAACTAAACACCTGAGGATCTTCCTACTTTGTATCCTTTTTCAAACTTGTTGATATTCTTCATTTTTGTTAAATAAGTGACTCTTGCTCAATCAGAGGTTTAATCTGTTTGTGTGATGTTTTTAGAGTTCCATGATTTCTGAAATTTCAATATGGTTTTCAATATATTGAGACCATGAGTTCTTTTTCCCAATCCCATTCAACTTATTGGCCATTGATCAAAATTTTTCATAAATTTAAATTTTTTAATTGGACAGCTATTATTTATTAACTGTAGGTCATCTGCATTCCCCGATTTTTCACTGGTTTCCAGTATAGAGCTGGGAAATCCTATGCTGCAAAAATGAGTGTGTCATCTGCATACAGATCAAAAGTGGTCCTAATGAAGATCCTCGAGGAACACCATGTATGAAATGTTTCAGTTACAACTTGTTATCACCAAAATTGAAAAAATTGTTTCTTATTTTTGTGAAGTAGATGAATCATACCTTGTTATATATGAATGAAACTGAGAATAGCAAATTTGTTTGGGAGAACTATGTGATATTTATAGTATCTAATGCTTCAGAAAAATCAATAAATTCAATGGACATTCCATAAAGTTTATGATTGCACATAAATTCTCATATCTCAAATATTGATATTGGTACCGCAGTGGGATATTATAATATATAAATCATATGACACTGTAGCAGTGATGAGCAACACATCAGCTGTAGTTCAAAGCTTCATGGAGAAGTGTGTAATTTTTATTCATTGTAGAGTATTGGAAACTTGAATTCAAGGAACTTTGTCTAATTGACCGAGCGAAGTGAGGTCTAAGATTCAAGTCGATGGTTTGGCATTTCTCTAAATGTTTAAATGTTTGAATGTTTGATTGTTTGAATGATTGAATGTTTGAATATTTGAATGTTTGAATGTTTGAATGTTTGAATGTTAAAATGTTTAAATGTTTATGTTGCGCATTTACGGCAAAACGTGGTAATAGATTTTCATGAAATTTGACAGGTATGTTCCTTTTTTAATTGCGCGTCAATGTATATACAAGGTTTTTGCAAATTTTGCATTTCAAGGATAATATAAAAGGAAAAAGGAGCCTCCTTCATACGCCAATATTAGAGTATAAATCAGACTATGGAATTATTCATCATAAATCAGCTGACAAGTGATTACACAGATGTGTTGAGAAGCCAGTCTATTACTGTATTTCCGTAAGGTCTATAGTTTCAATCAGGTACTTGTGGATGAGATACCGCGTGAGGTCTACTGTTCACAGAACTACTAGTGTAAACTTACATTGTAGCATTCCGTATCACTTACTTCGTCCTTTCGTATCTTGAGAGCATCCTACTAGTAACTTTTACATCTTGTCACATACATACCGTATCTTGGGAGCATCCTCTTCGTACCTTACACATCTTGTTACGCACGGCGTTGTGATACAACCCGCCAGACGTCAGTCGTGTTCGAACCTTCATCGCGGAAGGAACACCGTGTGCCATTTTCCAACCAATCCGGTCTTTTGGCGCCTTTACTGGCGGCCAATCACAGCAGTTCCCGCGTGAAACAATGACGTCATAATGTCAAAAATAGTACTAGGTAAAGTGGTGCTGTCAGATCGGAGTTATTTTGTGGTATTCTAGCAAAATTTCGTGGGGGATACCTGTTGCTCATTTAAGGGGTTGTTGGAAATGCCTATATTAGGGATGTTGAGTTAGGCTTGGTCTTGAGGAGGGGAGTGAGGGGATTGTATTTCAGTAATCAGATGATTGAATATATAAATTTGAAATGTGACACTATGAGATTACAGGTGGAAATTACTGAGATATTGCATTTATTCAAAAAGTTATTAATTTGGATTTTCGTACAATAATAACTACTATGAAATTATTTTAATCCATGAATTTAAAAATTGTCTTTGTCCAATAACAGTGATGATAATATTATAATTGTCAATCTCTTCAAATTCTACTACACTTCAAAAATAACGATTGTGAAAAATTCTAAAATTGAGCAACCTAATAATAAATTAGCTTATGATTGAATCCAGTCTATTTGTAAATATCAACGGTCATATCTGAATAATGAGATGGCAACACCAATGTTTATCAAATACTGCCAGTATAGCGTGGACCTCACCATATATTGAAGGTTCACTTCGACGGTGGAGATTTAATTAGTTTCAGGTTTCGTATTGCAGGCATGTCTCCTCCAACCTCTCAATAGGTTTATTGTTGCCATGGTCAGATTCACTACAATCTGTCATCTGTTACCACGAAAATCATTAAAGCTTTCCATTCTATCAATGCTGATAGTGTAAAGATCACCGCTCTGTTAACCATTTCACTTTAAATTGTCAGGATCCCTCATAAATAGCTTTCAATTTATAGCTTTCAAAATTTCAAATAGCTTCCAATGTCTCCCATTTCACTAATACTGACCGTTTAAGGTTCATCTTTGTGTAAACCATTTCACTTTAAATTGTCAGGATTCCTCATGAATAGCTTCCAATGTCTCCCATTTCACTAATACTGACCGTTTAAGGTTCATCTTCATGTAAACCATTTCACTTTAAATTGTCAGGATTCCTCATGAATAGCTTCCAATGTCTCCCATTTCACTAATACTGACCGTTTAAGGTTCATCTTTGTGTAAACCATTTCACTTTAAATTGTCAGGATTCCTCATGAATAGCTTCCAATGTCTCCCATTTAACTAATACTGACCGTTTAAGGTTCATCTTTGTGTAAACCATTTCACTTTAAATTGTCAGGATTCCTCATGAATAGCTTCCAATGTCTCCCATTTAACCAATACTGACCGTTTAAGGTTCATCTTCATGTGAACCATTTCACTTCGAATTGTCAGGATTCCTCATGAATAGCTTCCAATGTCTCCCATCTAACTAATACTGACCGTTTAAGGTTCATCTTTGTGTAAACCATTTCACTTTAATTGTCAGGATTCCTCATGAATAGCTTCCAATGTCTCCCATTTAACCAATACTGACCGTTTAAGGTTCATCTTCATGTGAACCATTTCACTTTAATTGTCAGGATTCCTCATGAATAGCTTCCAATGTCTCCCATCTAACTAATACTGACCGTTTAAGGTTCATCTTCATGTAAACCATTTCACTTAAATTGTCAGGATTCCTCATGAATAGCTTCCAATGTCTCCCATTTAACCAATACTGACCGTTTAAGGCTCATCTTCATGTAAACCATTTCACTTTAAATTGTCAGGATTCCTCATGAATAGCTTCCAATGTCTCCCATCTAACTAATACTGACCGTTTAAGGTTCATCTTCATGTAAACCATTTCACTTTAAATTGTCAGGATTCCTCATGAATAGCTTCCAATGTCTCCCATCTAACTAATACTGACCGTTTAAGGTTCATCTTCATGTAACCATTTCACTTTAAATTGTCAGGATTCCTCATGAATAGCTTCCAATGTCTCCCATTTAACCAATACTGACCGTTTAAGGCTCATCTTCATGTAAACCATTTCACTTTAAATTGTCAGGATTCCTCATGAATAGCTTCCAATGTCTCCCATCTAACTAATACTGACCGTTTAAGGTTCATCTTCATGTAAACCATTTCACTTTAAATTGTCAGGATTCCTCATGAATAGCTTCCAATGTCTCCCATTTAACCAATACTGACCGTTTAAGGCTCATCTTCATGTAAACCATTTCACTTTAAATTGTCAGGATTCCTCATGAATAGCTTCCAATGTCTCCCATTTAACCAATACTGACCGTTTAAGTTCATCTTTGTGTAAACCATTTCACTTTAAATTGTCAGGATTCCTCATGAATAGCTTCCAATGTCTCCATTTAACCAATACTGACCGTTTAAGGCTCATCTTCATGTAAACCATTTCACTTTAAATTGTCAGGATTCCTCATGAATAGCTTCCAATGTCTCCCATCTAACTAATACTGACCGTTTAAGGTTCATCTTCATGTAAACCATTTCACTTTAAATTGTCAGGATTCCTCATGAATAGCTTCCAATGTCTCCCATTTAACCAATACTGACCGTTTAAGGTTCATCTTTGTGTAAACCATTTCACTTTAAATTGTCAGGATTCCTCATGAATAGCTTCCAATGTCTCCCATTTAACCAATACTGACCGTTTAAGGTTCATCTTCATGTGAACCATTTCACTTCGAATTGTCAGGATTCCTCATGAATAGCTTCCAATGTCTCCCATCTAACTAATACTGACCGTTTAAGGTTCATCTTTGTGTAAACCATTTCACTTTAAATTGTCAGGATTCCTCATGAATAGCTTCCAATGTCTCCCATTTAACCAATACTGACCGTTTAAGGTTCATCTTCATGTGAACCATTTCACTTTAAATTGTCAGGATTCCTCATGAATAGCTTCCAATGTCTCCCATCTAACCAATACTGACCGTTTAAGGCTCATCTTCATGTAAACCATTTCACTTTAAATTGTCAGGATTCTTCATAAATGGCTTCCAATGTCTCCCATTTAACCAATACTGACCGTTTAAGGCTCATCTTCATGTAAACCATTTCACTTTAAATTGTCAGGATTCTTCATAAATGGCTTCCAATGTCTCCCATTTAATTAATACTGACCGTTTAAGGCTCATCTTTGTGTAAACCATTTCACTACGAATTGTCAGGATTTCCCATAAATAGCTTTCAATGCTTCTCATTCACTTAATGCGGCCAGTTGAAGTGAAATGATTTACAAAGAGATGGACTTGAAACGGTCAGTATTAATTAAATGGGAGACATTGGAAGCCATTTATGAAGAAACCTGACAATTTAAAGTGAAATGGTTTACATGAAGATGAGCCTTAAACGGTCAGTATTGGTTAAATGGGAGACATTGGAAGCTATTCATGAGGAATCCTGACAATTTAAAGTGAAATGGTTTACACAAAGAATAATGTTGGATTTCAATGACTGTATTGCATTCCCCTATCACAATACACTCTTATTTCAATGATTGAGGTATTTCTTTGACCTTACTAGTTGGAGATTTTCTTGGAGGACGCAGTCCAATCATCAATTAGTATAAATAAAAATATCAATCTGAGTATCCTTTTTAAATTATTTCGTCTAAATTATTATTATGACGAAATAATTTTAAATGGTAGTCAGATTTAGATTTCGAAGAATCCCTGAAGAAAAAAACAATAAATTAGTACTCTTATCTGATATATTCATTCAGATGGATTTATCCATCTGTTAATGATTCGTTTATCCATTGTGTGGACACAATAATCTCATCAAAGATTGACGAAATAGAATCGAATAAAATTTTATTTCGTAATGATAAGAAAAATAATATAATAGAAATGATTATACATTAATATAATATGGAAACAATAGAGTAATGTAAAATTCCTCCAAATTCGCATAACTCATTCGATTCATTGATTTTTCAGTTCTTTATTGTAAATATCGGTGACCGAGCTTCGCTCTGGAGTACAAAAGCATAAGAAATTTATTACGAAAGAAGAAATTATAATAACATTCATACAGAAATGTCCTATCTAATCACAGTAAATTGAGATCAATTCCCAGAGGAATGAAAAAATTTCCCTCACAAAGGCCCAGTTGCACAAAAGCCGGTGAAATATTAATCCTGATTAACTTCACGTGAACGAAATCAGAGAAGACCATTTCAAAAAGATGGATCTACTAGAATTAATCAGGATTGAAAATAACCCGGCTTTTTTGCAACCGGCACTAAGTACCTAATTGAATGATCACAAAAGTTCAACAGATGGGTCATAATTTTGACACAGTCCCACACACATGAACTACTAGCTCACTCACTTCCATCACCAACAGACGACGAAATAATTATTATCAGCTGTTTTTCCAAGGATGAATAATAATTATCCTTTTAATGTCCTTCAGCAAGTTTTTCCAGGGAGGAGACCTAGTGCAATCGAATCTTTATATTATAAACCTACTATGTTCTGAATTTCGTGAGAATCGTTAGAGCCGTTTTCGAGATCCGGTGAAATACAAACATACAAACATATAAACATCCAAACATATAAACAGAAGTTGCTCGTTTAATACTATAGGATAATATTCAAATCGTAGCCATATTCGGAGTCCTTAAACCCACAACTGTTCCTATTTCATTCGATAATCTGCGATTCTGATAGTTGGCGATTCGAATAATCGGCAATTCGGATAATCTGCGATTCGGTTAGTTGGCGGTTTGGATAATCGGCGATTCGGATAATTGGAGTTTTACCGTATTCCCTAGATTTTTCGAATTGTATGAAGTAAATTTCGAATTTTCAGTTAATTTAGTGCATACTTGATAGTGAATATTTAGACTGACCAAGGACGAAAAAGTGAAAGATTTCAAAATGTCTTCTGTAACGGACTGGATTACCGCTTTCGATAAGAGGTAAGTGGGAATGTAGGCCTATTCATGAAACAGTATCTAAATATTTTATTTATTCTGTTCTTTTTGGTACTAAGGTTATCATGATATTGTTATAATATTGAGTTTGACCTTATAATGACAGCGGAAAAGATGGTAGAACAGCGTTGCCGATTATCTGCCTTGTCATTGCCTTCTATAGGGGATAGCTGATACTAATATATCTGATGTAATATTAACTGTTCATTCTCATTTGAAATAATCAATTTCGTCAAGAAAATTTATTTTCCAATGATTCAATAATAAATGTTCATAATTATGAATGAATATTTTGTTAATATAAATTATCATACTTCAACATTGTTGAAAAAACGATCTGGCATCGTTGCGAAGGTAGAAAAGGATGACACCAAATGCTTTGTCGAATGATAGACAAGTATAATAATGCCAATTATAATCAAATACTTCATTGATTGATTCATACAATAAGTACATCATCAAAATGATAGGGAGAGGAAAAATCTGGTGTGGCGCACTCACACAACTTTCCTTGCCGTTATGAAAATTGATCACCTGACGCTAGTGTTCTCGCGCAACTCAAGTACACTATTTAAAGATATGAGACAGCTGGTGATAGGTCAATGACGCTGGAAACACACTATATCTGCTATCCCCTAGTGAATGATTTAATATAACCAACAGTTGCCAACAGTTTGCAATTTAATAATCACATTTTCTCGAATATCAAGCTTATTTTCAATTTTAGGTGGAAATGTTACTGGACATTAATTGCAGAGATTTTCATGCTCAATCTTCCCCACTTAAAATTTATTGTTTAAATAAATTGTATATGAAGGCTGATAATTGAGAATCTGAAATCGAACTTTGCATAGATGAGGCGGAGCTCCTGAAATTTTTACAGATAGTATGGGACTTGTTGCAGTTGATAGAGCTTATCAATGACTATTTGCTATTTCAGGTATGAATTTGATCAAAATCGTTGGAGCCGTTTTTGAGAAAATCGCGTAAAACCCTGTTTTTGACAACATTTTCGCCATTTTAGCCGCCATCTTGGATTTCATTTGATCGAAATTGTTTCTGTGTCGGATCCTTATAGTGTAAGGACCTTACGTTCCAAATTTCAAGTCATTCCGTTAACTGGGAGATGAGATATCGTGTACACAGACGCACATACACTCATACACACACACACACACACACACACACACACATACCAATACCCAAAAACCACTTTTTCGGACTCAGGGGACCTTGAAACGTATAGAATTTAGAAATTGGGTTACCTTAATTTTTCTACTATACTTTCCTTACCTATGGTAATAGGGCAAGGGAAGTAAAAATAAGGTAACCTTGTGCTGTTCCTCTTCCAAATTTAGTTAAGGTTACACATAGTCCGAAATCGGTTAAGTCTTGTAGTTGAGTTCACTTCACTAAATTTCCAGTCTTTGATTTTCACGATGTAGATTTTTAAATTTAGATGTTTCAAAACCAAACATTGAAAAAATATTTCACATTATTATCACTACTGTCATTATAACATGGACTTCACTATGGGTAGATGATGAAAAGATGATACGAATATTTTCGAAAATTACACGGAGATGATAAAAAATGATACGAAGATGATATAAAGATGATAAAAGGATGATAGACAAGGATATCAACACCAATGTTAATCAAATACTGCCATTATAACGTGGACCTCCCTATAAGTGGATGATACAAATATGATACAACGATAATACGAAGTGGATGGACAAGGATAGCAACACCAATGTTAATCAAATACTTTTCATTATAACGTGGACCTCCCTATAAGAAAATGATACAAAGATAATACGATGATGATAGACAAGGATAGAAACACCAATGTTAATCAAATACTTCCATTATAACGTGGACCTCACTATATAGTGTGATCCACGTTATAATGGCAGTGGATAAAGATAGAAGAATAGCGATGCCGATTCTCTGCATTAATTAATTATATTTCAACACTGTCAAAAACATTATTGTCATCGTTGTGGACCTCGAAAAGGATAGTACCACCGGCTTTGTCGGTTGATAGACAAGGATAATTACATTTAGTCATGCTCAATTACATTTAGTCATAGTCTATTTGATGATTAATAGTAGAGAGAGAGATATGTGTGTGAGAGAGAGGTAATCTACTGACAGATTCAAGTGAAACGAACTTAACTGAAACATGTTCTTGTCAATGGGTTGTACACAACGAACACTGCCAGATTTAAGTGAAACAAACTTCTTGTGAAATGAATATCTTACTCTCAAATTTAACTGAAACATAATCTAGACAACGAGTTGTACACACAATGAACACTGGGAGATTTAAGTGAAACGATCTTCTTACTATCATAAATTCTAGATGAGATTTTATCATTCTTCCAAGAATATATGTCCAGTAGTAACATTCAAATCCCATCTTTTTCAAAACTCTTTATGTGGCAAGCATAGTTGAATATTCTTTGGAAGAATAATAGTGAATTCAAAGTTCTTTTCTGAATCTATATTGATATAAATCATTCTCACCAAATCTTACATTCTTAACATATTATCAAACTGAAAAACATTGTCATTTCTTGTTGTAGTTTTCACAACACCATGTAGCAACGATTGCTTAGTGTGAGACAACCTTGAGTGTTATCATTACGCACCAATTCTGCTCTTACCTGATGATTAACATGTTTCAAAATTTCACTTCGGAGAGCATACAAGCACGATTGCTGTTGTGCTCTAATTCAATACGTCACTATTGTCACGTTTGCAATTTCAGTTCACATAGCTTACAAGGACAAATGCAGTTCCGCTCTAATTCAATACTTGAGTATCGGCACGTTTGCAGAGTTCACAAGGACGAATGCATCTCTGTTCTAATTCGTACATTAACACGTACATACTCTTGTTTCAGCTTGGAAAAATGCATGTGAAGATTGAAATAGAATGTAGCTATTTCTCCCAAGCAATTTGCATAGTGAAAATCGGTTAAAGATTGATATGATCCTAACTTTAGGGTTTTAGAACATCGCCGTAGATACTTAATCCCATCTTATCAGTTATTAAATCACCTACTTGATCTTCTGTCAAATTATGAGATTTCGCTTCTATCCAATTCATATTGAAACTAACTTTCGCATAATTTCGCACTATTTGGTATGCTATTCGGTGAATAAATAATGTGAGATAATCGGTGAATGCAACCGAACATTGTAATCTTGTCACTTCATCATTCTCTGTATTTTTAATTGAAGTTGCTATTTCCTCACGAATTGATTTGAGTGTAGCTTGTAATTCATCTTTCTTAATAAATGCTTGCATTTCACTACTCAGATCATTTTTCAATACATAAGTTTCGCTAAACGTAGTTAGCAATGTATTCAAATCGTTTTTTGAAACAAATTGTTCAATCCCCTCCATAAGATTTGTCTTTATCGTATTACTCATTGCAGATAATCGATCTTCTAACTCTTGTTTTGTTATAACAATGTTATTCAATGTCCGCACAGTTTTATCCAAATATTCCTTATCAACAGATAATGAATGAGTTTCATTTACTCTAGTAAAAAGTTCTGTGCTAAGCTGTTTCAATCTAGTATTCAGATAATTTCTATCTAATACTTGCAAATCTTTAATCTTGTCTGAGATAACTTTCAATTTCTCATCCAAATAATTCTTGTCAACTTTATTATCGTTGATCGTATTCAAGTGTGATCTGAATATCTCTGTTGTTGATTTGAGATCATGAAGAGAATTCTCCAAATTGATAGATTTCTCTTTAAGTCCCCTATCGATAGTGTCAGATAACTGTTGTAATGTACTGAAGATGTGTTCCTTTTCGATCTTGTTCAATCCAATATTCTTAACTATATTAGATAATTGCGAATCTAAATACGAATGTAGAGATTCACTAACACCCTGTTGATTAATTGCCTGTATTATTCTCTCACTAAAACTGGTAAGATCTGGTTCATTCCATACAATGTCTTTTTTCGCAGCGACTCTCTCGCTTTTACCTCCGAATCTGTGCACGCTCATTCTGCAACTAAACAATAATTTTACCTTCACGCAATTCTTCTATAATTGATGCGATCTCAACATCATGAGCTGAGTGCCCGGCAAGTTCTGATGATTTTAATAAATGAAGTCTCTGAACCAATTCGTCATAGTTGTCATAATATTGGTAAATTCTATTGCTAGAAGTATTTTTTGCAAATTTCAATAAGCCAGAACCTCTCTTACTTGTTTTTTTAACAGGAAACAGCATTTGAATTAAGCGAGACTTTACACCACTGTTACGTTTCACATATCCTCGTCTATCCAAATGAACTTTTGTTATTGATAAAATCTTCTTGTATTTATTTAGATCTTTTTCATCAAAGAGATATGAATTCGGTCTTTGCGCAAATAACAGTTCTAATAGTCCATGTGTAATTCGGAATTTTTCGTTATCAATATAAAAGAAGTAGTTATCAAAGCTAACAACCATCTCACCCATAAAATATAATTTTCGGTCAGAATCGTAGGAAATTCCATAAGGAATCGAGTTATCCAATTTTTCACTATGAAATGTATACAAATATTGTGCAAGCACTTGATTCTTTATCTTCTTTATGTTAGCGCTTGTATCACTCTCAAGCCTAGTTGAATTAAATATACTTGATTCGTTCATGCTTAGATCTTTTTCAGCTGCTGATGGTGATGCAACTTCTATTGTTTCATCATCATGTTTTTCTCCCAATTCCATACTTTCGTCTTCTTCTTCTTCTTGTTCCTCCTTTTTTGGTATAAAACTCTGATCAGAGTGGAGAGAAGATTTAGTTTTCCCCATTTCAACTAAAGGTGTGATAATCGGTTTAAAAAGTTTTTCTCTGTAATTGTCAGATTGCTTTTCAAAATGTACAATGCTTCTATGTTTATCTCTAATAACTTTCCTCAATTTCTTAATCTTATCGATTAGAGCAACACTAGCGTTTTGTCTTCTACGAGACATCCTCATTCTTTCACTGCTACTCACTCTCTACTGAATGTCAATAAAGTTATCCAGACCCTCTCTATATTTTCCACTATTAGCTGTACATTCGGTCATAATAGTAAGAAAACTATGCTTCTTAGAATTCCACACATTTGAACACAATTTACTGAAATCTCTGAAGCAAATATCTTCACCCACATAGTCTCTATGTATTAATTTGAGTGATAATTGATCAATTTTGAATATAACAATCATATTTGCATTATCTCTGGTGAAATGTTTTTGTGTTGCACCATAACTTTGAATTAAATATGCTGTATCAATATTACGATGTCTACCCATAGTAAAATAATCTCTTATTTGAGGTGTGTGACTAAGTTGTAAATCATCGAATATGGCGAGAGAAAATTTTTTCAATTTATTGGGGTGGAGAATTCTCTCAGGAATATCATTGACATGAAATTCAATACCTTTCATTTTTGAAAAGACTTTTCTTAAAAACAAGTACTTATCTTGATATTGGCTCTTTGTATTTAAATAAATATGTTTAAATCTCAATCCATTTTTGGAAAAAATCAAGTTGAACAATAAATTCGTTTTACCACATGCAGACGGGCCTACAATGAGAATTCTAGCGTTATGCGGTATCAATGTTCCATTCTTACACCATACAGGCTTTTCCTCTTGTGCAATTAACTTATCGAAATTTACAATGTCGAGTTTGTTCATGTTGAGAAAGTGAGATATACAAACAGAACTGTTTCATGTGTCTGGTTCACTCGGTAATGAAGCGTTTCTAGGTGACTAGATGTACTCACCCATTCAACATATAGTCACCTTGTGCCACATGCTACTAGCACTTCTCTATGACAAAATGAGAAATGAAAGAGCCAACATTCAATTCAAGTTGTTTTTATTTAAAAAACACACAATGTAAAGAATATTACAACAGATGTGGATAATGTACATTATTTACATCATATGATCTTACTCTAATTATTTACAACAAATGTGGATAGATAATGTACATTATTTACATCATATATATGATCTTACTCTAATTATTTACTTTACATCATATGATCTTACTCTAATTATTTACAACAAATGTGGATAGATAATGTACATTATTTACATCATATCTTACTCTAATTATTTACAACAAATGTGGATAGATAATGTACATTATTTACATCATATATGATCTTACTCTAATTATTTACAACATATGTGATTCGATAAAATTATACCATGTGATCTTACTCTAATTATTATTTACTCTAATAAGTTCTCTCGATTTATGAATGATGGTTGTGGAAATCCAATCCATTTCACAAGCAACTTATCCTTATCTTGTCTCAATATTTTTTCTATCAAATAAACATTTCTTTCAGATTCATTCAAATGCGTTTTTTTAATTTCTTCTTGATAAAACCTACCCTGTATTATCTCACCACTAAGATCTTCTAATGAGTAAGTGATAGGTCTTGTGGGATGTATGCTCACAATTCGGAAATATTCGGATGACCAATTCATTAGATATTTTTTATCAAATATCTGTTTCTTTTTAGAAATTCTCACAATATCACCTAGCTTATATTTTGGTTTCAACACTTTTAATTTGAATCGTCTATTAAATGCAGAGTTTAGTGATTCTAAAACACGTTTACGATGTTTTTTAGTTACATCTTTAGGTCGCATTCCAATGCTACTGTGTACTGTATTGTTATAATCATCTACAATATTTTGTAAGTTATTAACCCAGTTTTTACTCCCACGTTCAGTTAAAGATCGATATATTTTTGATTTTATTGTACGATTAAATCTCTCAGCGATACTAGCTTTCTTATCAGTAAAAACAGAATAATGCTTGATATTATACTTATCTAACAAATCTTTCACATGCTTATTAAAATACTCCTTCCCTCCATCTGTCTGGAAAAAACGCATATGTCTATTCTTACAAATAATGGGTTCGAGTGCATTATAAACACTTTGTGCAGTCTTATTCTTTAAAGGTATACAATAAGCGTACTTAGTAAAACAATTAATAACAACTAAAATATAACGATATCCTTTATTGAATTTAGATAAGCTACCCATCTCAATCAGATCTGATTGATATAAATCGTTCTCATTCTTCAACTCATATCTGCGTGTGGGGTAATTTACACGTGCAGCAGAGTGAAGCTCTGCTGCTAATTTTGCTCTAATATTACTCATTCTTCTTCTTTGTGTGAAGACACGCTTGAAACAGAATTCGATGTGTTGGTCACTAGCTTGTTACACACACACTGATCTGTGCCATCAGTTTGCTATTTTGTAGTGACCGAATGGTAATGTATCGATTCCGTTCTCTGCAATAAAGCGTTTGTCATCGAACGGGCTTAAACAAACCTTTGCGCATTCAATTTGATGCATGTTATGATTGAAGGATCTCAACATATTACATTTTTCTATATGTTGGCATCGTTCAATCAAGCATTTTTTATACAAGTCAAAACTAAGTTTTCTATTTTTCACATGTGTCTTCACACCTTTTGCCACACACTTATTTACAGTTTCCTCCTTCTCATTATTTACAAGATATGAATATAATTTCGCCCGTAATCCCAGAAAAGATTTTAAAGGAAATGAAGCTGCCTCATCCTTAAATTTCCCTACAACTTTATTCCTCTCATTGGAGAAGCATTCGTGCTCAGCTGGGTAATTTGAAGTGTCAAACAATTCTAGATTTTCTCTTATCAGTTGGTAGACGTCGGGTGTCTCCAATGATAAGAGGAAGCTATCTGTATCAGTCATACAGAGCTGGATGCGTTGCCATGGTATGATTTTTTGCAATTTACAATAGAAAAAATCATACATGTGCAGTTTACTCAAATCCAGAATGCAGAAACCTGAATAGATTGGCTTATTCATTTTTAGTTCCAACTTTCGCGAGAAAACCGCAATCACATCCGAGCTTATTATCTGCCAGCGTTTACATAGGGGATTTGAAATGTACTTATCTAGACGCTTGGCGTCTGTGATAATTTGAACATTACATTTATCTCGATTTCCCTCTATCGATTTTCCATAGCATAAGTTACTCATCTGTTTAAAGAAGGACACTTCAAATTTATTTTTCGCGGCTTGCCTATTACAGGTATTGAACTCAATGTAGTTCTTCAACCAAGGCGATTGGGAAAAGCTAATGACTCGATGTACCTTTGTTAATTGCAATCCGAGTTGAAGGTACAGTTTCAAATTCATGTAATGAACAATGTACCTCTCTCGATCAAAAAGCGTGTTCATGAGTTTTTTAGTCAGAGTTTGACCGTTCTCATTGGTTTGGTACTCGGAGAACAATTCACTAGGAGGAATTTGATGAAGGGGGGCGAGGGGGAAATTGGCATGCATATCATGTAACTCCTGTGGGTACTTGAGATCACATTCAATTACATAACCAGTTTCTGATTCACTCTCCAAATTTGTAAAGTCAAGAGCATGGATTTCTTCCTCTGAGAGGAACTTGAAATTTCCATAAGGTAAGAATTGATTCATAGAGTGCGCATACAAAGAATTACAATCTATATAAAGCAAATAGTTACTTGGTTTTGTGGGATCGTATGTGTCAGGGATGTGTTTGTTATTGGCTTCGCAATAACGCTTGCCAATAAACGAAACACCACCGCGCATTCCTGATTCAAACAATAGATGTATATCAGGATCGCTAATCAATTGGAGTTCAACCCAGGTGAACTTTAACATACAATTCCAAGTGTAATGAGCAAGCGAAAGAAAATGAGTC
Organism: Nilaparvata lugens; assembly: GCF_014356525.2. Classification (NCBI taxonomy): domain Eukaryota; kingdom Metazoa; phylum Arthropoda; class Insecta; order Hemiptera; family Delphacidae; genus Nilaparvata; species Nilaparvata lugens. Next base: position 16,498,133 of record NC_052517.1, on the reverse strand, counting down.
ACATCGAGGCCATATGACCTAAAAAGCGTTGACCTCATTTCTTCGAAAACTTCAACTAATAGCATGACGTCTAGGCACAGATAGAAATCATGATACTCGCCGAGAGATTTCAACTTGAATGTTGAGAACACTCTTTGTGCATGCTCATATTCTTTGGGGGAGAGGGGTGTATCGTTAAGATCATTATAAAAACATTCTATCGGAGGGAGAGAAGTCTCAGTGAATTTTTCAGGGCAAGATATGTACGAATAGGGATATACTCCTTTTTTCAACAATAGTTGCCTTTGTTCGAGATCGGGGTCATTAAATACTGAAAACAGTCGTTTGAACTTCGATTCCATATCTGTACTATCTACCAAGTTGCGCACTAATACTTCTAAAGATTCATTCATAAATTTATATGAATCTAAAAACTTGATTTTTCCCACTGTCAATGTCAAAAATCTTTCTGATGTATTGGCGATACAGGAAATTTCTTTTTTACATTTTCCGAGAGCTTTTAGAATAGAATGACTGTCAAATCCCCAAAGAAAGTTTATTCCCAAAGAAAAAAAGAGTTAAAAAACGTAGAACGACAAAGAAGGTGAAAAAATGAATATCGATGGTGAATTGTCCAATCACGATCTAATAAAATGGTGTAAATTATTACAAATTCCCCTACGAGGTGTATACATGATAGATACATTACCTAATAAAATTCTAAAAAATGAGAATTGTATTGTTAATTTAGACACTCAATCCGGACATGGTACACACTGGGTTGGTTATAAGAAACGTGGATCAAATGTTTACTATTTTGATCCAATTGGTCATAGTTGTCATAATATTGGTAAATTCTATTGCTAGAAGTATTTTTTGCAAATTTCAATAAGCCAGAACCTCTCTTACTTGTTTTTTTAACAGGAAACAGCATTTGAATTAAGCGAGACTTTACACCACTGTTACGTTTCACATATCCTCGTCTATCCAAATGAACTTTTGTTATTGATAAAATCTTCTTGTATTTATTTAGATCTTTTTCATCAAAGAGATATGAATTCGGTCTTTGCGCAAATAACAGTTCTAATAGTCCATGTGTAATTCGGAATTTTTCGTTATCAATATAAAAGAAGTAGTTATCAAAGCTAACAACCATCTCACCCATAAAATATAATTTTCGGTCAGAATCGTAGGAAATTCCATAAGGAATCGAGTTATCCAATTTTTCACTATGAAATGTATACAAATATTGTGCAAGCACTTGATTCTTTATCTTCTTTATGTTAGCGCTTGTATCACTCTCAAGCCTAGTTGAATTAAATATACTTGATTCGTTCATGCTTAGATCTTTTTCAGCTGCTGATGGTGATGCAACTTCTATTGTTTCATCATCATGTTTTTCTCCCAATTCCATACTTTCGTCTTCTTCTTCTTGTTCCTCCTTTTTTGGTATAAAACTCTGATCAGAGTGGAGAGAAGATTTAGTTTTCCCCATTTCAACTAAAGGTGTGATAATCGGTTTAAAAAGTTTTTCTCTGTAATTGTCAGATTGCTTTTCAAAATGTACAATGCTTCTATGTTTATCTCTAATAACTTTCCTCAATTTCTTAATCTTATCGATTAGAGCAACACTAGCGTTTTGTCTTCTACGAGACATCCTCATTCTTTCACTGCTACTCACTCTCTACTGAATGTCAATAAAGTTATCCAGACCCTCTCTATATTTTCCACTATTAGCTGTACATTCGGTCATAATAGTAAGAAAACTATGCTTCTTAGAATTCCACACATTTGAACACAATTTACTGAAATCTCTGAAGCAAATATCTTCACCCACATAGTCTCTATGTATTAATTTGAGTGATAATTGATCAATTTTGAATATAACAATCATATTTGCATTATCTCTGGTGAAATGTTTTTGTGTTGCACCATAACTTTGAATTAAATATGCTGTATCAATATTACGATGTCTACCCATAGTAAAATAATCTCTTATTTGAGGTGTGTGACTAAGTTGTAAATCATCGAATATGGCGAGAGAAAATTTTTTCAATTTATTGGGGTGGAGAATTCTCTCAGGAATATCATTGACATGAAATTCAATACCTTTCATTTTTGAAAAGACTTTTCTTAAAAACAAGTACTTATCTTGATATTGGCTCTTTGTATTTAAATAAATATGTTTAAATCTCAATCCATTTTTGGAAAAAATCAAGTTGAACAATAAATTCGTTTTACCACATGCAGACGGGCCTACAATGAGAATTCTAGCGTTATGCGGTATCAATGTTCCATTCTTACACCATACAGGCTTTTCCTCTTGTGCAATTAACTTATCGAAATTTACAATGTCGAGTTTGTTCATGTTGAGAAAGTGAGATATACAAACAGAACTGTTTCATGTGTCTGGTTCACTCGGTAATGAAGCGTTTCTAGGTGACTAGATGTACTCACCCATTCAACATATAGTCACCTTGTGCCACATGCTACTAGCACTTCTCTATGACAAAATGAGAAATGAAAGAGCCAACATTCAATTCAAGTTGTTTTTATTTAAAAAACACACAATGTAAAGAATATTACAACAGATGTGGATAATGTACATTATTTACATCATATGATCTTACTCTAATTATTTACAACACTCTTTGTGCATGCTCATATTCTTTGGGGGAGAGGGGTGTATCGTTAAGATCATTATAAAAACATTCTATCGGAGGGAGAGAAGTCTCAGTGAATTTTTCAGGGCAAGATATGTACGAATAGGGATATACTCCTTTTTTCAACAATAGTTGCCTTTGTTCGAGATCGGGGTCATTAAATACTGAAAACAGTCGTTTGAACTTCGATTCCATATCTGTACTATCTACCAAGTTGCGCACTAATACTTCTAAAGATTCATTCATAAATTTATATGAATCTAAAAACTTGATTTTTCCCACTGTCAATGTCAAAAATCTTTCTGATGTATTGGCGATACAGGAAATTTTCTTTTTTACATTTTCCGAGAGCTTTTAGAATAAAATGACTGTCAAATCCACTAAAATTATGGAAGTAACAGCTAATCGTATCGTCAGTTCGAGTATTTAAATTACACGAGACATGAGCAGCACACAAAAACTTTCCATTTTCATGTGCATGATGACGTACCTTTGTGTCTGTTTCGGTAAAAACTTCATCGCAAAGGCCGCACTTATCAGCGTTTTGAAATTCGTGTTGCTGACGTTCACTTAAATGCTCCATCGGAATTTCACATTTTATATCTGCACTCAATAAATCGCCCAGTTCGATTATTTCCTTGAGAAATTTCTCCATGATCTTTTCATTGATATTACTTGATCTATAGAGTACTGGCCCATACGCGATATCCCCATTCACATCAATTACAACGAAACAATACCCGCATGGAATATGACGCGCCGTTTTCTTGGTGTAACTTCTGGTAATAGGTACATCCTCAGATTCATTATCATCCATATTTACAACAAATGTTTCCAAATCCGCGTAGATTGTATACTTTTTCTTCAAAGTCGAACCGAGTTTTCTAAATTTGATTGTCTCACCACGTTTTGGGTATGAAGTTCTCTGAGACTGGAACTTTGAACAAAGCTCTAGATGTCTCATCAAATTTGCTTTCCCATCACAATTTTTAGATTTGTTTGTTGTAAATCTGTGAAAACAGAAATTACAAACAGCTACTTGTTCTTTAGCTTTCGAAAGGTGAGAAAGAAGACGCGACAATCCGTTTTTCCCGTTCGCGGTGTTAATTAAACAAAAATGAGTTTTTCCTGCATCGCCTTTCAACATTAAAAGATTAATTTGGTATTTACGCGTACGGAATATGCTTGTTCGATAGGGGAAAAACTTTTTGTTATCATACGCGATAACATGAATTGCGATGTCTGTATTGAGAATTTCAAATTTCTTTATGTCGCGATCGGTGGTTGGGAAATTAACTCCGCGAGTGTTCAGCCTGTGAGCAAATTTGCTCAAATATTTCACCGTTAATGTCTGCCTATTCGGTTTCTGGTGAAAATAGGCTAGAACACTCCACAGAAAACACTTTTTATCAGAAAGATTTTTGATATTGATAACACATAGCTTATTCTTGATGAACTGGGGTGTTTGAATATAACTGCTTGTGTACATTGGATTATATCTAATCACATTTACATCAAGCGAGTCAATCTTCTTCAACACCCACCCACTCCCAAATCGAACAAAGTTATCGAATGAACTTAAAATTTTCCTAACTGCTAACATAAATTGTTCATTCAATTCGTCATAACTCTCCAAGACATTCATGCCTATGGCCGAGTAGCTATGAAGATTCACAATGGATGAAACAGCTTCGGATTCCTCTGATTCTAAAACTACCATCTTATACAATAATACATTTAATACTAAAAACCATTTGACATTTCCTTCGAAACGTGCAGCATGTTCTCTTATTATCTCGAAAACACGAGTTTTCGAGTTTTGAAGCACATTTTCAATGTCAGGTGCTACGTTTTCGAAGGAAATGCGATGGCGAATTGCTCGCGAACTCACCCCTCCAACTCTGTGTTCTCTGCTATGCTCCATCTCTGCTACTAGCGGGTTACTGAAAACAAACAAAGAATATATTACTATGGCACAGAATTAGATATAAAAACAAGTAAACATTAATCTAAAAATCAGTTGTGATTTAACAAGCTGCAAGTACAGTGCAAAAAATGCTCTCACAGGATCAGATTTTCATGCACGAACGATTGAGGTTATTAACATTTGATAATCGATGGAAATTAGAATCGAGTCTGTTGTCACCTCAAAATATGGCTAAACAGGGTTTTAAATTTGTGCGAGCACCTGACGTTGTTCAATGTGTGTTTTGTTCAGTATATTTAGAAAATTGGTTGCCAACAGACGATCCTAGTAAGGAACATGAACGATGTAGTCCAATTGTGGATGGCGCAAACAAGATAATATTTCATGTGAAGAGGAGAATTTCGATAATAATATTCTACGGCAATATGAAGAGCGAGTTTTAACTTTCCATCGTCCAGAACCATTCAAGCACTCGGTATTTATTAATAGAGCAGAC
>NC_052517.1:16457984-16492968 GCF_014356525.2 Nilaparvata lugens | reverse complement strand
GAAAATCTTCACTTTCCAATTCTATCTGAAATTTTTGAACTATTGGATGCATTAGAAACAGGTCATTTCCATTATGGTTGTTCAAATAATGATGAATCATTAGCTATTGTTAATAATTCTAATGATCTCTGGAAATGCTTATATGACATTGCTGATAAAAAATGTAAAAGATCATAGTTCGCTCTCTAGAGAGAGTTTAAAGATACATTTGGAAACATTAAAAATATAACGTTCGTTGTGTACAACCCATTGACAAGAACATGATTCAGTTAAGTTCGTTTCACTTGAATCTGTCAGTAGATTACCTCTCTCTCACACACATATCTCTCTCTACTATTAATCATCAAATAGACTATGACTAAATGTAATTGAGCATGACTAAATGTAATTAGCCATGACTATATTAACTAGAGCATGACAAGAGAGAGAGAGAGAGTATCATCTTCCTCTCCTTCTATCTATGACTAAATGTAATTGAGCATGACTAAATGTAATTAGCCATGACTATATTAACTAGAGCATAACAAGAGAGAGAGAGAGTATCATCTTCCTCTCCTTCTTCTTCTCCTTCTTCTTCTCCTTCTTCTTCTCCTTCTTCTTCTCCTTCTTCTAGAGAGAGAGAGAGAGAGGTTCTTCTAAGGGGGCGGGGGAGGTGCCGCAGGAGCGGGGGAGGTGCGGGGAAGGTAGGATGGGTGCGGGGGGAGGGGGGAGGGGGGGTAAAGTCGCAAAAAAGTCTCGCAATATCCGTAAATAGCATCTACTGCAATGCATTGTTTAACAACAATGTAAGTTGAACACCACAAACTCAAAAAAGTATTGTATAATTTCTATACGATGCATAACGTCACTGTTGTGACGTCAAGATGGGTGGATATGGCAGTAGATGTTGGCTTCATCGACTTTCAGTATGAATATACAATGGGCCGTGTCTATTCTATAACTGGTCTAAGGTTTCGACCATAGATAATTTTCAAGTTCAAAACAACAAGTCAAGTTTTTATATTGTTTTTATTAATTTGTACATAACTTGCCCATATAAGTGGAGTGTTTTGTTTATAATGAAGTTTCATAATCAAGATGAGATATTCTGTTGATTAATAATTGATTCTACATTGTTGAAAGACGATCTGGCAACAGAGCAAAGCGAGAAAGAGATAGCGCTATCCGCTTTGTTGAATGATAGACAAGGATAGCAATACCATTGCAAATCGAACACTGCCATAGTAACGTGGGCCTCACTATAGAGTTTACAATGAAACTCCGTACACACGTATATTTGATCATCTGTGATGATAATACCATAGAGAAACAATAGCATAAGTAGATATCCCATGGTATAGGGCGTTCATGTCGCAACTTTTACTCTTATCTCAAGTCGATAGTTCATGTAATTCTTTCCCGTGAAAATGAGTGACACTGGTATTCTCTCATATTGTGCCGTTCATACACTCTCACCCAAACAAAACAGTAAAAATCTACAATAACCGACAGTAATCGGCTTGAGATAACAGTAAAAGTTGCGACATAAACGCCCTATACCATGGGATATCTACTTATGCTATTGTTTCTCTATGATAATACCAATAAGACTACGATATCATCAATCCCATTTTTATAATCTATTGAGATCTTTTTCAACTACATTATCTTTTGTTTCCACTTGTTTCTTGTTGTTCATCTCGATTTTCTTTTTTTTCTCCCACTATCTTCATCTTTATGAAGATGGAGGAGGAGAAGAAGGAGGAGAAGGAGGAGAAGGAGGAGAAGGAGGAGATGGAGGAGAAGGAGGAGAAGGAGGAGAAGGAGGAGAAGGAGGAGAAGGAGGAGAAGGAGGAGGAGGAGAAGGAGGAGAAGGAGGAGAAGGAGGAGAAGGAGGAGAAGGAGGAGAAGGAGGAGAAGGAGGAGAGGGAGGGGAAGGAGGAGAAGGAAGAGAAGGAGAAGAAGGAGGAGGAGGATAGATTGATTGATTTATTTATCACATGCCAGGTCTTGAAAAACCTATTGCATTTATAACATTACAACATTGCGAAATTACAAAATGATAATAAATTAATAAATGAAAAAATATTATTCTAAATGTACAAAAGAAGAAATAAGAAGTAGAATAATTGAAAAATATAAAAGTGAGTAAGAAAAAAAGCATAAACTCATTACAATAATTGTAATGAAATTACAATATTGTATTGAAAAATATTAAGATACATATGATGAAGAATGAAGAAAATTGTTGAAAAAATTAAAGAAGAATAATTAAGAGGAGAAGGAGGAGTAGGAGGAGGATGAGAAGGAGGAGAAGGAGTAGGGGAGGGAGGGGAAGGAGGATTAGGAGGATGATGATGTAGAGGAGTAGGAGGAGTTGGAGGAGGATGAGGAGGGGGAGAAGGAGGAGAAGAAGGAGAAGGGGGAGAAGGTGGAGAAGTAGGAGAAGGAGGAGAAGGAGGAGAAGGTGGAGAAGGAGGAGAAGGAGGAGAAGGAGGAGAAGGAGGAGAAGGAGGAGAAGGAGGAGAAGGAGGAAAGGAGGAGAAGGAGGAAGGAGGAGAAGAGGAGAAGGAGGAGAAGGAGGAGAAGGAGGAGAAGGAGGAGAAGGAGGAGAAAGAGGAGAAGGAGGAGGAGGAGAAGGAGGAGAAGGAGGAGAAAGAGGAGAAGGAGGAGAAGAGGAGAAAGAGGAGAAGGAGGAGAAGGAGAGAAGGAGGAGAAGGAGGAGAAGGAGGAGAAGGAGGAGAAGGTGGAGAAGGAGGAGAAGGAGGAGAAGGAGGAGAAGGAGGAGAAGGAGGAGAAGGAGGAGAAGGAGGAGAAGGAGGAGAAGGAGGAGAAGGAGGAGAGGAGGAGAAGGAGGAGAAGGAGGAGAAGGAGGAGAAGGAGGAGAAGGAGGAGAAGGGGGAGAAGGAGGAGAAGGAGGAGAAGGAGGAGAAGGAGGAGAAGGAGGAGAAGGAGGAGAAGGAGGAGAAGGAGGAGAAGGAGGAGAAGGAGGAGAAGGAGGAGAAGGAGGAGAAGGAGGAGAAGTAGTGGGAGGAGGAGTAGGAGGAGGAGTAGGACGAAGAAGAGTAGGTTGAGTAGCAAGAGGTGAAAAAGGAGGAGCAAGAGTATAAAAATAAGAAGAGAGAGGAGAAGAAAGAGGAAGAGAAAGAGGATGAGAAGCCGGAGAATGATGAGAATACTCAAAAATAGTAAACGAGGATGATAAAACTGACAGAAATGAAGTCCAAAAAACTACTCAAACTTTTTGATAGCCTGCTATCTACGTCAACGAATGCATGGGTGACAGAAAGTTACAATCTGTCAGCAATCTTAAACATATAAAACCAACGCCCACCATCCGAATAACACTGACAATCATTAGTGAATCCACTAGAAAAAGTTTTCAAACTAAATCTGTCAGCAGCCCTAGCGAGTAAAACCAACGTCATCTATTTAAACAATGCTGACAGTTGAAGGTGAGATAAGGCACTACAGAAAGTTTTCTAATTTAATGTGTTTTTCTCTCGCTTTCAAACTCAATTTAAATATCGAAGAAAAATTTATTCAAATTTGCAAGAGGAATTGGAATTTCTAAGAAGTACCTACGTACAATCAATGTGTAACTTAGATTGAGATTGGGAATGTTGATGTTGGATTTGTTTTCAGTTTCAAATTTAATCTATTTTTTACAGCTTTTGAACTAGTATCTGCCTGCAAATGCTAGCATAGAGAAACAATAGCGTAAGTGGATATCCCATGGTATGGGGCGCTTATGTCGCAACTTTTATGCAACTTATCTCAAGCCGATTTCTGTCTATTATTGTCGATTTTTACTGTTTTGACAGGGTAAGAGCTTTGACTATAGAAAGAATCCTTTGTATAGTCAAAGGTAAGAGTGTATGAACGGCACAATATGAGAGACTACTAGCGTCATAAAGCTTCACGGGAAAGAACTACGTGGACTATCGGCTTGAGATAACAGTGAAAGTTGCGACATAAACATCCTATACCATGGGATATCTACTAGTGCTATTGTTCCTCTATGATGCTAGTAATAATAATAATGATAATAAAAGAAAAAAAAAATTTATTTTCAACAAAAACAATGTAATACAGTTGAAAAACGTCACAGATAAATAACAGAATAACATAAAATATCAATCTTAAAATAAAACTCTAATAACATTTAACAATTCTTTAAATTGGCAAGATTATGATAATAATTCTTTTCACTCTAACAAGAATTCGTCAACCTCATAGAAAGCCTTCTCACTGAGAAAAGAATATAGTTTTGTTTTGAATTGTTTTTCTTCAACAATACTTCTCAAATCAGCCGGAAGTTTCGCAAAAAACTTTTGTCCCCTATAAGTGAGTAGGTGTTTTCTCAAATACACTCAGCCTATGTCTCTCAACTGAAATGTTATTCCTTCCTTGTTAGTAAGTAGAAAGGTGTAGGAGGAGGATATCAAATATTGAATGAATGAACAACATGCTTAGTTCTCTGTTTCTAGCACAGAGAAAATACAGCATCAAAAGGTATAGGTTGTTTGTTTTTCAAATTTCAAGCAGATTCACTGTTAACTCAAGCCGACTATTGTCGACTACTGTCATAGCAACCTCTAATACAAGACCGCGGCCTACGATGTTGCAACGTCGCAGTGTAGGCCTAATCTAATACACGATTGGTGAAAAAGATCAGCAGGTATTTTTTAGAATCTTTTTCGCCCCACTTGGATGTAATGAGCTGGTTTTCGTGCGTCATATGGAGGTCGAAAGTGATTGTTTTCCGACCAGGCCAGTAAAACTTTACGGCCCTAGGGCTGTAAAATAACCTTGAAGTCGGCTGATTCTGATTTGATGTGAACGTGTTTACAAAATGGCTTATGAAATGGAATCAGTTTATGCTTCTAGAATTGAATAAGTATTCTGCAATAAGATACTATCATTTTATTTGGATGAATGAAAAACAGATATGATATATACCATATTATAAACTATTTAAATTCGATTTTCAGAGTAGGATAGAACTTCTAACCTAAACTCCCGAAGTCAACGACAACAAGCATTGTTGACATCCAGATTGGCCAAATTTCAAATATGCTAAAACATGGGATATCTACTAGTGCTATTGTTCCTCTATGATGCTAGTAATAATAATAATGATAATAAAAGAAAAAAAAAATTTATTTTCAACAAAAACAATGTAATACAGTTGAAAAACGTCACAGATAAATAACAGAATAACATAAAATATCAATCTTAAAATAAAACTCTAATAACATTTAACAATTCTTTAAATTGGCAAGATTATGATAATAATTCTTTTCACTCTAACAAGAATTCGTCAACCTCATAGAAAGCCTTCTCACTGAGAAAAGAATATAGTTTTGTTTTGAATTGTTTTTCTTCAACAATACTTCTCAAATCAGCCGGAAGTTTCGCAAAAAACTTTTGTCCCCTATAAGTGAGTAGGTGTTTTCTCAAATACACTCAGCCTATGTCTCTCAACTGAAATGTTATTCCTTCCTTGTTAGTAAGTAGAAAGGTGTAGGAGGAGGATATCAAATATTGAATGAATGAACAACATGCTTAGTTCTCTGTTTCTAGCACAGAGAAAATACAGCATCAAAAGGTATAGGTTGTTTGTTTTTCAAATTTCAAGCAGATTCACTGTTAACTCAAGCCGACTATTGTCGACTACTGTCATAGCAACCTCTAATACAAGACCGCGGCCTACGATGTTGCAACGTCGCAGTGTAGGCCTAATCTAATACACGATTGGTGAAAAAGATCAGCAGGTATTTTTTAGAATCTTTTCGCCCCACTTGGATGTAATGAGCTGGTTTTCGTGCGTCATATGGAGGTCGAAAGTGATTGTTTTCCGACCAGGCCAGTAAAACTTTACGGCCCTAGGGCTGTAAAATAACCTTGAAGTCGGCTGATTCTGATTTGATGTGAACGTGTTTACAAAATGGCTTATGAAATGGAATCAGTTTATGCTTCTAGAATTGAATAAGTATTCTGCAATAAGATACTATCATTTTATTTGGATGAATGAAAAACAGATATGATATATACCATATTATAAACTATTTAAATTCGATTTTCAGAGTAGGATAGAACTTCTAACCTAAACTCCCGAAGTCAACGACAACAAGCATTGTTGACATCCAGATTGGCCAAATTTCAAATATGCTAAAACAGCTGATCACAAAACTTTTCGTTATTTGTGTTTATTATTCAAGAATCAAAAAAATTATAATAATATCATCTTATTGTAATTTGGAAAAATAAAAAGTATAAACTCAACCTCTTACATAATTGAACATAATCTTTTAGGTTATTTGGACAAATCAGAATAAAAAATAAAAATACTTGGAGAATTTCCTGATATTCAGATTACCTCAGATTTGCTAGAGCCTTCCACTTTTGCTTTCGGAAGTGCTTATAATAGACAATTATTCTAATATATATTGTTTATTTTTCTGTGTGGCGAAAAATAACGTTCTCACCATGGGCAAAAATGTTTTTCCGGTTCTCAATCTTTCTAAAGCTTTCTAAATCTTGAAAACCGATTTCGAGCCAGAAAAGTCTCATTTTCGGCCCTAGGTGCGAAATATACTATTAGCTATATATAGCTGGTTTTCGTGCGTCATATGGAGGCCGAAAGTGATTGTTTTCTGACCAGGCCGGTGAAATTTTTACGGCCCTAGGGCTGTAAAATAACCTTGAAGTCAGCTGATTCTGATTTGATGTGAACGTGTTTACAAAATAGTTTATGAAACGGAATCAGTTTATGCTTCTAGAATTGAATAAATTATTTTGCAATAAGATATTATCATTTTATTTGGATGAATGAAATACGAATGAGATATTATAAACTATTCAAATTCAATTTTCAGAGTATAATAGAATCTAACTTCAAACCTCCTAGTTACAGCTTTTATCACGGAACATGGTGGATAAACGGAATCATTTTATGCTTCTAGAATTCAATAAAGTATTCTGCAATTATATACTATCATTTTATTTGGATGAATGAAATACAGATGAGATATATATTATAAACTATTCAAATTCGATTTTCAGAGTAGGATAGAACTTCTAACCTAAACTTCCATTGACATTCAGATTGGCCAAATTTAAAGTGTGCTGAGACAGCTGATCACAAACTTTTCATTATTTGTGTTATTATTCAACAATTATAACATTTATGATAATACCATCTTATTGTCATTTGAAAGAATGAAAAAGTATAAACTCAACCTCCCCCATAGTTGAACATAATCTTTTAGGTTATTTAGACAAATCAGAATAAAAAAAAAAAATACTTGAACTATTTCCCGATATTCAGATTTGCTAGTGCAATGAGCTTCCACTTCTGCTTTCGGAAGTGCTTGATAAACAATTAGTCTCATATTATATATTGTTTATTTTTCTGTGTGGCGAAAAATAGCGTTCGCACCACGGGCAAAAATGTTTTTCCGGCTCTCAATCTTTTCTAGTCCTCGGCCTACGGCCTCGGACTTGAAAACCGATTTCAAGCTGGAAAAGTCAAATTTTCGGGCCTAGGTGCGAAATATACTATTACACCAATCATGTATTAGATTCTAGGCCTACATTGCGAAGTTGCGATATCGTAGGCCGCGGCCTGGTATTAGAGGTGGCTATCCAGCCATAGTGCATCACAGGTGGTTGATGGTAACGTCAGCACAGGTAGGGCTCCTACACCAATAAAAACACTAGCTGATATGGATCAGCTGAAATCAACGAATTTTTATTGGTGTAGGAGCCCTACCTGTGCTAACGTCAGCACAGGTAGGGCTCCTACACCAATAAAAACACTAGCTGATATGGATCAGCTGGAATCAACGAATTTTTATTGGTGTAGGAGCCCTACCTGTGCTGACGTCACCAGAATGCACTATGACTTTGTTTACGGAGGTAGTGCTAAATTTGATGAAATGCAGAAAGGGAGACATTGATGGAACTGATACAGTTCAAGAAAAGACAATAATATTGAGAAAGATGGAATAAAACAATGAGAAGATGTAAAAGAAGTAGGAGAAAAATAAGAAGAAGAAAATATAAAAAAAAGGAGTAGAAAAAATTAGAAAAAATGAAAGAAGAGAGAGAAGAAGGAGAAGAAGGAGAAGGAGAAAGAGTAGAAGCAGAAGAAGAAGATGAGGCAAAAGAAGATGATGTAGAAAAAATAAAAAAAGGGGAAGAAGAAAGAGTAGATGGACAGGAAGAAAGAAGAAGAAGATAGAAAGGAGAAGCACAGAGAAAAGAAACAGAAGAAAGGGAAGAAGAACAACAAGAAGAAGGAGAAGAAGGAGAAGAAGGAGAAGAAGGAGAAGAAGGAGAAGAAGAAGAAGAAGAAGAAGAGAAGAAGAAGAAGATTGATTGATTGAGTACTTTATTTATGTAGATAACAATATAACTTCAAACCTCCTAGTTACAGCTTTTATCACGGAACATGGTGGATAAACGGAATCATTTTATGCTTCTAGAATTCAATAAAGTATTCTGCAATTATATACTATCATTTTATTTGGATGAATGAAATACAGATGAGATATATATTATAAACTATTCAAATTCGATTTTCAGAGTAGGATAGAACTTCTAACCTAAACTTCCATTGACATTCAGATTGGCCAAATTTAAAGTGTGCTGAGACAGCTGATCACAAACTTTTCATTATTTGTGTTATTATTCAACAATTATAACATTTATGATAATACCATCTTATTGTCATTTGAAAGAATGAAAAAGTATAAACTCAACCTCCCCCATAGTTGAACATAATCTTTTAGGTTATTTAGACAAATCAGAATAAAAAAAAAAAATACTTGAACTATTTCCCGATATTCAGATTTGCTAGTGCAATGAGCTTCCACTTCTGCTTTCGGAAGTGCTTGATAAACAATTAGTCTCATATTATATATTGTTTATTTTTCTGTGTGGCGAAAAATAGCGTTCGCACCACGGGCAAAAATGTTTTTCCGGCTCTCAATCTTTTCTAGTCCTCGGCCTACGGCCTCGGACTTGAAAACCGATTTCAAGCTGGAAAAGTCAAATTTTCGGGCCTAGGTGCGAAATATACTATTACACCAATCATGTATTAGATTCTAGGCCTACATTGCGAAGTTGCGATATCGTAGGCCGCGGCCTGGTATTAGAGGTGGCTATCCAGCCATAGTGCATCACAGGTGGTTGATGGTAACGTCAGCACAGGTAGGGCTCCTACACCAATAAAAACACTAGCTGATATGGATCAGCTGAAATCAACGAATTTTTATTGGTGTAGAGCCCTACCTGTGCTAACGTCAGCACAGGTAGGGCTCCTACACCAATAAAAACACTAGCTGATATGGATCAGCTGGAATCAACGAATTTTTATTGGTGTAGGAGCCCTACCTGTGCTGACGTCACCAGAATGCACTATGACTTTGTTTACGGAGGTAGTGCTAAATTTGATGAAATGCAGAAAGGGAGACATTGATGGAACTGATACAGTTCAAGAAAAGACAATAATATTGAGAAAGATGGAATAAAACAATGAGAAGATGTAAAGAAGTAGGAGAAAAATAAGAAGAAGAAAATATAAAAAAAAGGAGTAGAAAAAATTAGAAAAAATGAAAGAAGAGAGAGAAGAAGGAGAAGAAGGAGAAGGAGAAAGAGTAGAAGCAGAAGAAGAAGATGAGGCAAAAGAAGATGATGTAGAAAAAATAAAAAAAGGGGAAGAAGAAAGAGTAGATGGACAGGAAGAAAGAAGAAGAAGATAGAAAGGAGAAGCACAGAGAAAAGAAACAGAAGAAAGGGAAGAAGAACAACAAGAAGAAGGAGAAGAAAGAAAAAGAAGAATAAGAAGAAGAAAAAGAAGAAGAAGATGAATAAGAAGAAGAAGAAGAAGATTGATTGATTGAGTACTTTATTTATGTAGATAACAATATATACTGGCTTATACACTTATATACAATAGCTTACAATACAGCAAAATTATAGATGAATTTACATAATATAACTAAGAAAATAATTATTGAACTGTATATGATATGAAAAAGCAATTTGTAATATAATAACTATAGATAATTAATTATATTGTTATGCATCTACATAAATTGGCGGAGCTTTGGACATATCAATGTCCATTCTTCGGAAACAATATTAAAAATATCCTCCCCACTAACTCTCTACCAAACGAGAAGAAGAAGAAGAAGAGAAGAAGAAGAAGAAGAAGAAGAAGAAGAAGAAGAAGAAGAAGAAGAAGAAGAAGAAGAAGAAAAAGAAGAAGAAAAGGAAGAGAGAATTGGTGGAATAATAACAGGAAGGAGATTAAAACCACCATCAATAATAACCGAGTGAGCTGAAACACCTCAATTCCCCCCTCCCCCTTGGCTTTTCCATGGTGTGGTGGGGGGGGGGGGAAGACCCCTACTTGACATGTATTGATTTTCTCATCCTGCTGCAACCAGATTCACAACAACCAGTCAGCATTGGATGAATGCAAAGCGGTCAGCTGATTTATGGGGGAATGTTGACAGTGTTTGTAGCGACGTACCTGTAGCTGATCTGTTACTACTATGTCCGTTATTCTTTTCAATCATTACACCTCCCTTCTTCTTCTTCTTCTTCATCTTCTTCTTCTTCTTCTTCTTCTTCTTTTTCTTCTTCTTCTTCTTCTTCTTCTTCTTCTTCTTCTTCTTCTTCTTCTTCTTCTTCTCCTCTTCATATCCCGTTCCCATAATTCACCGATCATCTTCTTTGTCTCTGATAACTGATATTCATCGCGTAGTATGTTTATCCCACAGAGAGATTTGAGTTATAAAGTCAGCATTCTTTGGCCCGGTTGCATAACAGCCGATCAAATTTTAACCGAGATTAATTCCACGAGAACCAATCAGAGAAGCTGTCTTTTCAAAAACGCCTTCTCTGATTGGTTCTCGTGAAATTAATCACGGTTAATATTTAACGGCTGTTGTGAAACCGGCACTTTGACCCTTATATGAACATGAGTCCAAATTCATTTTTTCAATTGAGAAGGTGGTCGTGTGATACATGATTCCGTTTCAGAGTTTCAAAAGATAATGAATGGCGAAAACCGCACATTGATATCTCAACCCGTATCAGTTTGTTGATGTAAAGGTACGTACAGATATACGCGCCGCGAACATGAGCAATCCACTTTTAATCAGCTGATTATATCTGTATTTCTACAGAAACGATAAGATACAGATATACTAGTAGTTCTGTGAACAGTAGACCTCACGCAGTTTCTCATCCACAAGTACCTGATTGAAACTATAGACTTTATGGAAATACAGCAATAGACTGGCTTCTCCACACATCTGTATTATCACTTGTCAGCTGATTTATGATGAATAATTCATTATTCTATAGTCTGATTTTTACTCTAATAATGGCGTATGTGGGAGGCTCCTTTTTCCTTTTATATTATCCTTGAAATGCAAAATTTCCAAAAACCTTGTATATACGTCGACGCGTAATTTAAAAAGGAACATACCTGTCAAATTTAATGAAAATCTATTACCGCGTTTCGCGGTAAATGCGCAACATATAAACATTCAAACATTTAAACATTAAGAGAAATTCCAATCCGTCGACTTGAATCTTAGACCTCACTTCGCTCGGTCAAAAAATCTTGGCATCAGCAGATTAAAAGTGAATTGCTCATGTTCGCGGCGCGTAAATTTGTACGCACCTTAAAAGTTGTAAAACGTTCATATCTCAACTCGTATCACTTTGTTGATGTGAAAGTTGTAAGTTGAAGGACTGTCTGTGTGATAGCTCCCAAATATCCTCAGTTGATGTTACGAATGAATCAATGAAAAAACTGTAGTAATTTGCATGCAATGAACTCTTCAGCTGACTAAATCACAACAAATCTTTCTCTTATTCACTTTCAATGTTATTTTCATATTTGAAAAAGAACGAAGGAGTGAGTCAATTTTGTTGTCCAACGAACTCAACCTGTGAAAAGCTCAAAGAATACGTGTTCAAAATTTGAAGCTGATTGATCAATTCTTTCTAAAGTTATTGTAGAACATACAAACAGAATGTCAACGACTTTTGCCTTCAGTAAGTCGAAAGTGAGAACTCGCTAACGCTCGTTCAAAACAATCCTGGAATTAAATGAACATGGAGGATAATATAGAAGTGTAATGAAACAGCATTCTAGACGCTCTATACATGAACAATAATTCGAGATAAAGAGAACAGTGAGATGTAGGAGGGAAAGAGAAGAGTGAGTAAACGAGAGAGAGAAGATGAAGAAAAATTATAGAAGTAACTATAGATATGGACCCATGAATGAACACTTGTCGTTCGAAATAACTCCAGTCAGTATTATACAAATTCGCTCATTTACTTGAAATAATTAACTGCACGTCGTGTAAAATATATCAAGAAAAAATGTGTTAATAAAATTATCAACTGTCAACTCCAGAAGTGTTACTAATTTACAAGATATTCAGCTAACAAGAGAGACGGAGTGAGTTAGAGGTGACAATTATTAAAGAGATGATTTAATTACAGAAATTGTATTCTGCGACGTAACACCCTTGTTAGGTGGAGCTTGTTAAATAAATAGAACAGTGATAAACAAAACATTCTCTCAGCTTTCTCTGGATTTATCTCTCCAACATTCGACTTCTTTCTCTCTATCACTCTCTCTCTCTCTCTCGTGTATTGATGGAAAGGATATTATTTTATATCCTTCTTAAAGAATCGACAATTATTTGTTAAAACACCGCCGATCTATAAAGTTACATTACAATTTTATATTATCGTTATTCTAATTGAATTTAATCTCTATTCTCATTGATTAATTTTTTATACTTTGTAAAATTCGTTGAATTATTAGCATTACCGTCATTTAATGTAAATTACTGTATAAGCCAGTAAAAATTGTAACTTACAAAGAATGTTAGAAAGAAATCTAATCTAATCACTCTCTCACTCTCTCTCTCCCTCTCTCTCTCTCTTTGTTTCACTCTATTATCTCTCCGGTCGTGTTGATGGGGAAGATATTATACTTTATATCTTTTTGAGAGTCGATAATTATGAAAATATTTCTTGTATTTGGCAATAAATTCATTATTCATTCATCATTTTAGTTGAAACACCGCTGATTTATGTAGTTATTTATAAATGTTCTAGCTACATTGCTAGCTTGTATTGTATATTACTCATTGATAAGTGAATAATATTGGAATCTACATTAATATAGAAACCTTAGAAACTCGTGATCCTAATTCTCTCTCTCTCTCTCTCTCTCTCTCTCTCTCTCTCTCCCTGTCTCTCTCTGTCCATCTGTATACAGAGTGAGTCATAAAAACACTTCATTCACATGGGCTACTCTTAAATTAATAAAACAATATAAAAGTCTTAAAGCACCCTTTTTTTAAAAAAAACTTAAAAATAGTTTAACTAGGTTAATAGGTTAAAGTTTTTTTTTTAAATAAAGGGTGCTTGAAGACTTTTGTATTGTTTTATTAGAGTGAGTCATATGTATGGAAACCCTTCAGTAAGTTGGAGACTGTTGTAGATATAACACTGTAACTTCAGGTTAAGTTATTGGTCACATACTCTACCTTTTGACTTACAACTGAATTTCAACCCCCTCATAAGGGGGTGAATTGGGGGTTGTAACTCAAATATTTCAAATGTAAACACTCATTGTATAGTAAATCATTTTGAAGGCCTTCTTAGAACAGAAAAGATGGCATCGATGAAAATGTTCTATGATAGTTGTATGAAAAATGGGGGCTGATTGAGATTTTAGTTTTTTAAGGGAATGAGAGGTTGTAACTCAAACATTTTAAATGTTAACACCAATTGTGTGATACATAATTTTGAAGGCCCATCTAAAACAAGAAAGATGACATCAATAAAAATGTTGTATGATACTTTTATCCAATATGGCGGCTGATTGAAGTTTTAGTTTTTGAAGAAATAATTGATAAAGCTCAATTAGTCGCCATTTTGGATAAAAGTATCATAGACCATTTTTATTGATGTCATCTTTCTCGTTTTAAACAGACCTTGAAAATGATGTATCACACAATGGGTGTTAACATTAGAAATATTTGAGTTACAACCCTTCATTTCCTTAAAAACTAAAACTTCAATCAGTCGCTATTTTGAGTACAAGTATCATAGAACATTTTTATCAATGCAATATTTCTTGTTTTAGAGAGGCCTTTAAAATGATGTACTACATAATGAGTGTCTACATTGGAAATATTCGAGTTACAACCCCTAAGTCACCCCCTTATGAGGGGTTGAAATTCAGTTGTACGTCAAAAGGTAGAGTATTTGACCAATAACTTATCCTGAAGGTTACAGTATTATAACTACAACAGTCTCCAACTTATTGAAGGGTTCCCATAGATATAGCTCACTCTGTACATTTTCTCATCTTGATCTTTCTTTCAAAATACCTATTTCTGAACAAATTGATTCTAATTTTATAATAGGCTACTTAGAATTCTATTTCTTCCCATTCTAGTAAGAGTAGCCCCTACGAAAAAAGGTAAATCGATACTGAGTATCATCTTTGATGATCTCCCCAATTGATTTCTCCATTTTATCGATAACAATAACATATATGAGTAATAACTATGAGAGCTATTTTCCAACAAGGATCAAGCTATCAAATATAGCGGTAATGAGTGTTAACTGGAGAGAGACGAAAAGGATAGGAAAATGGAGGAGAGGCCAATAATGAAGGAAAACGTGACTTGAGAGAAATAAGAGTTGATTGAAGGAATTACAGACAAATTTAAGTGTACGGTTCGATATGGAGTTGAAGTAATAATAATAATGATATCGAGTGACCTGGCTAGCTCAGGTCTGGTGTCAGAGTTTTCAGGTCGCTACTGATCAATTTCAGGGCCTCTGACATGACCTAACGACAGCTTTTTAGGCAGCCCGGCAGCCGGGACCGACGATTTAACGTGACCATCCGAAACACGGAGTGGAAGTGAAGAGTGGGAACATAGCTCTGCATTCTCCTCTTCCTCCTCACCCTCTTTTTCCTTTTCATCCTCTACTTTTTTTCCTCATCCTTTTATTTCTCCTCATCCTCTTCCTCCTTAATGATATCCTGGAAGTTACAGTATTATATCTACAACAGTTTCCTACTTATTGAAGGGTTCCCATACATAATGACTGACTCTGTATATTCCATAATATCGGGGACCGAGCTTTGCTCTGGAGTACAAAAGCATAAGAAATTTATTACCAAAGAAGAAATTATCATAACATTCATACAGAAATGTTCTATCTAATCACAGTAAATTGAGATAAATTCCCAGAGGAATGCAAAAATTTCCCTCACAAAGGCCCAGTTGCACAAAAGCAGGTCAAATTCCAATCCTGATCAACTTCACGTGTACCAAGTCAGAGAAGACCATTTCAAAAAGATGGATCTACTGGAATTAATCAGGGTTGAAAATATCCCGGCTTTTTTGCAACCGTCACTAAGTACCTGATTGAATGATTACAAAAGTTCAACAGCTGAGTCATAATTTTGACACAGTCCCACACACATGAACTCGCTCACTCACTTCCATCACCAACAGAAGACGAAGTAATTATTATCATCTGTTTTTCCAAGGATGAATAATAATTATCCTTTTAATGTCCTTTAGCGAGTTTTCCCAGGGATGAGACCTAGTGCAAACAAATCTTTATATTATAAACCTACTATGTTCTGAATTTCGTGAGAATCGTTAGAGCCTTTTTCGAGATCCAGTGGAATACAAACATATAAACATCTAAACATATGAACAGAAGTTGCTCGTTTAATAGTATAGGATTTGTATTCATTTAGGCATATACTACCTCAATCTCCCTATATAGAAAAAGTATTCAATATTTCCCCATACATAATTGTCTGCTTTATAATAAACAACGTGTCTATATACTGAGCTATCTATTACATGTATTTGATATGAAATTCATATCCTCTGCTTTTATGAAACTGGTGAGGTGGGATTCACTTCAATTGTCAGTATTTATTAAAAGGGTGGCATTGATTTTTTTTATAGGGACTGCTGTCAGGTTAAATGGAATCTCACGGTATTCTGTAGCTAGCTCAGTTTTCAGCATAAGTTGAATGAGACGCTTCAATGTTATAAATGGGCAATAATGCCAGATAAAAATGAATCCACGGCCCTTTGTAGCTTGCTCAGTTTGTGTTGATGCAAAACAATACTATCTATAGTTATTCCAAATTGCTTACTTTTCATATCATATACAGTTCAGTAATTGTTGATCTTGTTCATATCATACTAGCAGGCAACCTGTGCTCCACAATGATATTATCAAAAACTTGTCAAATTGAAATCCTGACGTCTAAAATCTTGAAGAATTTTGAATAGGCTTATTGATAACCATCCTTGGTAAATTAAGAATATAATCTACATAAATAAAGTACTCAATCAATCTTTCTCGCTGATGGGTTAAGTGGAGGAGGGAGCTCTAATTGCCTCAACTTCGCCCACAACACTTGTAATGTTATAAAGTCAAAACAAAATAAATTTTTCCACAACCGCTTGTAAAGTTCTTCTTTAGGAAACGAAAACTCATCATAAAACAGCTGTTTTTGTGAGGAGCGACCGAGAGTCTATTTTACTCTTGCCAGCTGTTTACTTTACGCTCGCCAGCTGTTTACTTTACGCTCGCCAGCTGTTTACTTTACGCTCGCCAGCTGTTTACTTTACTCTCACTAACCCCAGAGCATGCGCAGTAGGCTACATTTTTTGGGTGAGCTAGATTTGAAGCTTATCATCATCTCAATTCGACAATGAATTCAGCAATGGACTTGAACGATAAATTATTAAAAAAAAAACTGTTTATTGTATTGGAATCCAATACTGCAGTTGAAGAAAAATTTTTGTATGTGATATGAGCGAAAAGCTTCTTTATCGCTCTCGTCAAAATTACTACACTTCACTACGTGGTAACTGTTTTGACTCGAGTGATAAAGTCGCTTTCTATGCTCTTAATACATAAATAACTATTATCTACCTCTCTCTATCACAAACTCCACTTATTATATTCGTAACTCCATATTATCCATGCCGTATGTATTACTTTCCTTGCCCTATTACCATAGGTAAGGAAAGTATTGCTTTCCGAAAAAAATTGAGGTACCCAATTTCTAAATTTCTTTACGTTTCAAGGTCCCTTGAGTCCAAAAAAGTGGTTTTTGGGTATTGGTCTGTTGTATGTGTGTCTGTGTGTGAATGAGTGTATGTGCGTCTGTGTACACGCACAGTGTTTCAATCAACGGAATGACTTGAAATTTGGAAATTAAGGTCCTTACACTATAAGGATCCGACACGAACAATTTCGATCAAATGCGATTCAAGATGGCGGTTAAAATGGCGGAAATGTTGTCGAAAACAGGGTTTTTCACGATTTTCTCGAAAACGGCTCCAACGATTTTGATCAAATTCATACCTAAATTAGTCATTGATAAGCTCTATCAACTGCCACAAGTCCCATATCTGTAAAAAGTTCAGGAGCTCCGCCCCATCTATGCAAAGTTTGATTTCAGATTCCCAATTATCAGGCTTCAGATACAATTTAAACAAAAAAATTCAAGTGGAAAAGATTGAGCATGAAAATCTCTACAATTGATGTTCAGTAACATTTTCACCTAAAATTAAAAATAAGCTCGAAATTCGAGAAAATGTGAGTATCCAATTGCAAACTGTTGGCAACTGTTTATTCTATTTAATGATTCACTATGAAGAGATAGCAGACCTCGTGTGTCTCCAGCGTTATTGCCCTGTCACCAGCTGCCTCAAATCTTTGAATAGTAGACTTGAGATGCGCGGGAACACTAGCGTCAGGTGATCAATTTTCATAACGGCAAGTAAAGTTGTGTGAGTGCGCCACACCAGATTTTTTAACTGAATGTACTACTCCTACACAGAATATGTACCAGTTGAATACATAGTGTTGTTTACATGAACGGTCGTTCGATTGCAGGGAGCCGTTTGTTCGCCAGGGAACCGTCTGTTCGCTAGGGAACCGTCTGTTCGCTAGGGAACTGGACCGAATTCATTTCTACTGAAAGCCCTCTGCTCGCGATTAATAATACATTATGCATGAGATCCACTATGAGCTGGCAGCGTTCATCGCATGGAAAGCAGTGGAGTTATTGACAAGAATTTCTGACAGTTTCAAGTGAATCTCACATAATATTCTGTAGTAGGATTCACTCCATCATTGTCAGTATTGATTGAATGGGAAGTTCTGTTGTTTTCTTATGAGTAATTCTGACAGTTTGAAGTGGAACCCACATAATATTCTGAAATAGGGTCCACTCCATTTATTGTCAGTATTGATTGAATGGGAAGTTCTGTTGTTTTCTTATGAGAAATTCTGACAGTTTGAAGTGAAACCCATATAATATTCTGTAGTGGGATTCACTCCATCATTGTCAGTATTGATTGAATGGGAAGTGTTGTTGTTTGCTTATGAGGAATTCTGACAGATAAAAGTGAATCTCACCGGAGATAGGTATGAGTCCCAGAATCCATGGAGTATTATTTACACATGTACATGTCTCGCCAGGGTGGAGAATCGGATGAAAGAGAATTAACGATTGAGGGGAGAGAAGGCAAAAAGAGAGATAGAGAGAGAGAGAGAGAGAGAGAGAGAGAGGAGAGAGAGAGAGAGAGAGAGAGAGAGAGAGAGAGAGAGAGAGAGAGAGAGAGTAGGTGAGTGAGCGAGAGTGAGTGAGTAGGTGAGTGATTGATTGATTGAGTACTTTATTTATGGAGATTACAATATATACTGGCTTATACACTTATATACAATAGCTTACAATACAGCAAAGTTATAGATGAATTTACATAATGTAGACTAAGAAAATAACTATTGAACTGTATATGATATGAAAAAGCAATTTGTAATATAATAACTATAGATAATAATCATATTGTTATGCATCTACATAAATTGGCGGAGCTTTGGACATATCATTGTCCATTCTAGTGAGCGAGAGTGAGTGAGTGAGTGTGTGTGTGTGAGAGTGAGATTGATTGATTGATTATATGACTTTATTTGGGCGGAGTTAGGACTCCTGGTCCTCTCTGCCACAGAACCCTAAGATATATATATATATATATATATATATATATATAATATATATATATATTGTGGGATTGATTGATTGAGTACTTTATTTATGTTGATTGCAATATATACTGGCTTATACACTTATATAAAATAGCTTACAATACAGCAAAATTATGAATTTACATAATATAGACTAAGAAAATAATTATTGAA
This sequence comes from Nilaparvata lugens, assembly GCF_014356525.2. Lineage (NCBI taxonomy): Eukaryota > Metazoa > Arthropoda > Insecta > Hemiptera > Delphacidae > Nilaparvata > Nilaparvata lugens. The sequence continues at coordinate 16,473,672 of NC_052517.1, read as the reverse complement.
CTGTATCTGATACGAAAAAGCAATTTGTAATAACTAAAGATAATATTGTTATGGATATACATGAATTGACGAAGCTTTGGACATATCAATGTCGATTCTTCGGAAAGAATATTGAAAATATCCTCCCCACTAACTCTCCACCAAAGAGAAAGAGAGAGACTGAGACGGAGAGAGAGAGAGAAAATGGTCGAGAAAAAGTTACTTTCAACTGGCAATTTACGTTTACTGTTTTACAATAACATTGAGCAAGAAGTATGATGAAATATGCGAAAGTTGAAGTATTTATGTAGTGTTTTCATATGTGAAATCTCGCTAACGCTCTTTGAATTATCATTTGAGTCAAATATATTCAATCACAGCTTGACTCAATCTTGGATTAACTAACTCTACTTTTTTCAAACTAATTCTGAACATACTGGCCTGGATTTGAAACATACAAGCGGAGAATTTGATTGACAAATATAACTTTCGTTAGAAAAACCTATAACAGTCGATTTAGGCCAAAACCCCAATGCCTGCCAGGATACCCGAATCGACTAGGGTCGTGGGTTCGAGACCCGCCGGTAAGCATGGACCTTCCATCAAATCACACTTCACATTACCCACGCACAAGCAAGAAGCTCATGTGGGCATTAGCCGACATATAGCAACTGTAACATTCTAAGCACAAGCCAAATGTTCGAAAATGCATCACTCTCAGAAAAGAAAAGAATGCACACACGCAATTCGCTTGTGTATTAAGAGTAAATGATACTCTTCATATCAACCATCTTTATTTTAATATATTCAAGACTGGACTGTTATTAATGTCCTGGTAACTATCATTTATGATAATAATAATTATAAAGACTATAAACCTACCTGAGTTCAGATTCACAGGATGAATAACAAGATTGATGGCGCAAAGCAAATGTGGATGGTACAAGGATTGGAAACATTTGTATGTGCAATACAATATGGACTGGATTGATCCAGTGACCCAGCCGAGTTTATGGAGAAATGGATGTGAAATTATCATTGAACGGATACGTGACAGATTGATAGAAACTTGGTGGAATAGGGCCGCAACTTCGCAGTTCCACTCAATGTATCAGAGACTAAGAACGTCGCATACAATTGGAAGAGATTATATTAATGACGAAAACAAGAGACGTTTTATCAGTATGATATTCAGAGTCAGAGGGTCCCTGTTACCTCTGAATTTCAGGGTAGATAGGAATGATAACAGCTATATATGTTCACTTTGCAATAGCAGGGAGATAGAAGACACATGCCACTTCTTGGGTCGATGCACAGTACTGGGAGAGTTTCGGATGAAATGGTTCGGTCGCTGGATTATAGAAGAGGAAACTATACTTAGATACCTGAATGGTGAAAACAGGAGAAGATTGGTGGGCTATATTGACGAGGCTTTGAAGTATCGGGAGCAATTGGTTACAGAGTTCAATTACTGAGAACAACATGAGGGTTATATCCCATGACATTTATAGTACCGTAGAATTATTGTAATTTATGTAATTAGAGATACAGTTGTATACATTTATTTATTTTGTTGTGTCTTTCTTTCTCATTTTTATACATGCAAATCGAACTAAATGTATTTATTGGGTGAATGATTTGAGAAGTCTTGCTGCCATTTAGAATAATTATATGATGCGCTAAGGTCTGATGATGAATTTTTCTTTTCTAAAATTGATAGCTTTCATTCGGAGCGATTGAATGCATAGAGAGTATCGATAAGATGTTGTCCGAAATAATTTAGAATTTCGAGAAATCAGCTTATCGAAAAATTGATATGATATGATACAGATAAACTACCAACTCTGGCTGACGGCATGTGCCATGCCAATTGAATTTTTGTTATTGCTTTGGAATTGTAATTGTGCTTTTTGTTATGAGTATCAATAAATTCTTTATCTATCTATCTATCTATCTAATAATAATTATCACCTGCACATCTCCCTTTTTAAGTCTTTATATACTATAGTATATAGTATATAGTATCTTTTAAGTCTTTATATTATTATCCTATAATCCCTTTTTTATTTTTCGTATATAAATTGTGTTTCTTCGCTGAACACCGCCATTATTGTTTCTAACCAGGAATGAACGTGGTTATGCTAATTTTTCAATTATTCTACCTTTTTCCATTCTTTGTTATGAATATTCTGCATATATATATCCTCTCCAACTACAAAATCTTCGATGTTTTTGAATACATTAAGATCATAGTAAAGTTTTTGAATCGATTGATTCTATGCCATCTTGTCGAATATCTCATTAGGTACAATTTTTTGCTCGATAGGGCAGCCATCACTCTTAGAGAAGAAACAAATACGCAAAAGCCAAATGCTCGAAAGGGCATCACTCTCAGAAAAGAAACAAATATGCACAAACCAAATGCTTGAAAGGGCATCACTCTCATAAAAGAAAAGAACACGCACAAGCCAAATGGTCGAAAGGACATCACACTCAGAAAAAGAAAGAATACGCACAATCCAAATGCACGAAAGGGCATCACTCTCAGAAAAGAAACAAATATGCACAAACCAAATGCTTGAAAGGGCATCACTCTCATATAAGAAAAGAATACGCACAAGCCAAATGCTCGAAAGGACATCACTCTCAGAAAAGGAAAGAATACACACAAGCCAAATGCACAAAAGGGCATCACTCTCAGAAAAGAAACGAATACGCACAAGCCAAATGCTGGAAAGGGCATCACTCTAAGAAAAGAAACGAATTTGCACAAGCCAAATGCTTGAAAGGGCATCACTCTCAGAAAGTAAAGGAAATGCACAAGCCAAATGCTGGAAAGGGCATCACTCTCAGAAGAGAAACGAATACGCACAAGCCAAATGCTGGAAAGGGCATCACTCTCAGAAAAGAAACGAATACGCACAAGCCAAATGCTCGAAAGGGCATCACTCTCAGAAAAGAAATGAAAACGCACAAGCCAAATGCTTGAAAAGGCATCACTCTCAGAAATAAACAAATACGCACAAGCCAAATGCTCGAAAGGGCATCACTCTCAGAAAAGAAAAGAATATGCAAAAGGCAAATGCTTGAGAGAGCATCACTCTCAGAAAAGAACGAATACGCACAAGCCAAATGCTCGAAAGGGCATCACTCTCAAAAAAAAAAAACGAATACGCACAAGCCAAATGCTTGAAAGGGCTTCACTCTCAGAAAGTAAAAGAAATGCACAAGCCAAATGCTTGAAAGGGCATCACTCTCAGAAAAGAAACGAATACGCACAAGCCAAATGCTGGAAAGGGCATCACTCTCAGAAAAGAAACGAATACGCACAAGCCTAATGCTCGAAAGGGCATCACTCTCAGAGAAGAAATGAAAACGCAAAAGGCAAATGCTCGAAAGGGCATCACTCTCAAAAAAAAAAAACGAATACGCACAAGCCAAATGCTTGAAAGGGCTTCACTCTCAGAAAGTAAAAGAAATGCACAAGCCAAATGCTTGAAAGGGCATCACTCTCAGAAAAGAAACGAATACGCACAAGCCAAATGCTGGAAAGGGCATCACTCTCAGAAAAGAAACGAATACGCACAAGCCTAATGCTCGAAAGGGCATCACTCTCAGAGAAGAAATGAAAACGCAAAAGGCGAATGCTCAAGAGAGTATCACTCTCAGAAAAGAAACGAATACGCACAAGCCAAATGCTCGAGAGAGCATCACTCTCAGAAAAGAAACGAATACGCACAAGCCAAATGCTCGAAAGGGCATCACTCTCAGAGAAGAAAAGAATACGCAAAAGCAAATGCTCGAGAGAGCATCACTTTCAGAAAAGAAACAAATACGCACAAACCAAATGCTTGAAAGGGCATCACTCTCAGAAAAGGAAAGAATACGCACATGCCAAATGCTCAAAAGGGCATCACTTTAAAAAAAACCGAATACGCACAAGACAAATGCTTGAAATGACATCACTCTCAGAAAAGAAACGATGGTCTGGCCAGAGCATTTTTGAATTCTAGCGCCAAATCCCAGACTACAGTTCTGCCCGTAGCAGGCTTGTGCGCTAGTGTCGATCGTCCAGCTGTTTGGTTTGTCGAGGAGAAAAAAGCCCGAGTCATTCTTGTTCAGTCGTTGTTCTTGATTTATCAGCCCGTCGTCTTGTGCAAGAGCAAATTTGTATTTTGTCATGTAATTTCCATCGGAAATTTCTAGTAATTGATTGTTTAAGTGTCGTGTGTGTGAATTATAATATAACAGCGTAAATAGTGTTAATTGAATTAATTTGCATCAGTTTTGAATTTATAAAGAATCCAGTTTGAGCTTTGTTCAACCATAGTACAGAACCAGCCTGCAAGTTGAACGTGAAAAACAGCCTGGAAGCAAAAACCTATCTTTTTCCCAGATTTCTTCCCACCTCGAATCTGACCAAAACACCTAATAAAGGCTTCGAAGGGCAAGTAGACAAAATTGGATTAAATCCGGTGAGTTTTTGCTCTTTTTATTGTTCATTAATGCAGAGTTTAACTGTACCAATAACCTGGCTCAAATTGAAGATTGAATTTTGCTCCTTGTTTGTATTTGATAATTGAATAGTAAATTACAGTCCACTGGTAGCTCTAGCCTGAGCTTTGTTCAGAATATTTCTGGGCCTCCAGACCGGGATGAATTTAAATTTGTAATTTGTTGATTAATTCACACACATTGGATTTAAGCAATTTCGTATTTGTCCAATGTTGGCATGTTCAGAATGGTCTGATCTATGCACAACTTTAGTTTGTTGTAGCCTTGTTCAAGAGCAAGGTTTCTTGTCAATTTGTATTTGTCTGAAATTAAATTTATTTCAGTTAAAATTGTAATTTTCCTGAAACTAGGCTCATTGTGCTCTTTTCTCAGGAATTTGTTTGTTGGATTTTGTATTGTCCATTTTGTATTGTACATGTTAGTGAAGGTTAATCACCTGCATGATTTTGTTTGTTCAATTCAACAAGTTATCGTTTGTTTGTGAGTTTTTGGAAGAACATTATCTAATCATATAGTTTTGTCTTCAGCAGTAACTTGTCTTGTGAATTGATAATCAAAGTTTAACTTTGATAACTTACTAGTCGTGATTCTTCCTTCCATTTAGTTTTGAACTCATTCTTGTTTTTTTTGTCTGTTGTTTTGTATTGTCGGGGCTGAATTGTTTTGTGTATGAGTTCAGGATGGAGGAAAAATTACAGAAACAAATCAGGGTTCATCGCGCTAAACTGGAACAATTGTATGCCAGATTGCAAAAAATTTATGACCTGTCTAAAAATGTCTCTGATCCAAAAGTTGCTGAGCAATTTTTAGTGTTGTATCCTCGGGTGTCTCAGACCATTTCGGATTATGAAAAGACAGAATTAGTGGTTAATGAGTTGGAACTTGAGTTGAATAAAGACCATGTTGTAGCATTCAACGACTCACATCTAGATCTGTTTCAGTATATTGAAGTAGCGGCTAACACTCTCAAACAGAAAGAGGCGACTGATGCTATTGCTCAATCTTCGGCAGCTGCAGCAGCTAGTGCACAGCCGGTCGTATCCGAGTCGGTACTGCCCAAAATCGACCTTCCGAAATTTGATGGGAACCAGACTCAATGGTCGGTGTTTTATGAATTATTTAAGGCATTGGTACATGACAACAAGAGTTTGAACGATCAGCAGAAGGTCCAATATCTTGTAAGTAGACTTACTGGACAAGCAGCAAATATTTGTCGTCATTTGCCACCATTGGCTAATAATTATCAAATAATTTGGCAGGCATTATTGACCCGCTATAACGATCCACGGGCGCAAGTTGATGCCTATTTCAAACAAATTTTTGAATTTCGTCCAATAAAATCAGAATCAAAGGCAGGTTGTATTGCGATTTTGGATGGGTTTTGCAGTTCAATCAATGCAGTGAAGAGATTGCGACTCACTGATTTGTCAGACTCGATATTCCTCTATCATGGCTTGAGATTGCTGGATCCAAGTTCTCGTAGAAATTTTGAATCGGCCGTACGTGACAAGGCTATGCCAACTTATGCCGATTATGTCAAATTCATTGAAAAGCAAATTAAGACTCTTCCTTCTGATGAGAAACAGACTGAATCGTTTAATATGAAGCACAAAAAGGATAATAAATCAAAGGTGTTTGTGGTTCAATCTAATGATTCATCTAACGATACATCTAGTAAAAATCCTAATTGTCTGAAGTGCTCAAAACCGGGTCATCAGTTAGTAGATTGTGCTAGTTTCTTGAAAATGACTCCTTGGGATCGTTATTGTTTGATTAAAGGAAAGTTTTGTTGTTTTCGTTGTCTTGATGTGGATCATTTGAGTAAAAATTGTCGTAGTAAAACTCAGTGTGCTCAATGTCGAGAATCTCATCATTCTTTATTGCACTTTTCCAGATCAAGTTCCAATGAAGGTGTTGCGTCCTCGTCGAACTCCAAGGCAGGTGGCACATCACCTATTAGTTGTTGTTCTACATCCAACGATGTAGAAAATTCGACTGTTGTGTTGTCGACCGTCACTGCACATATTCGAGATTGTAATGATCAGCTTTGTGATGTTCGTTTCTTGGTTGACACCGGGAGTCAGTGTCATTTTGTTACAGCCAAATTGTGTCGGCGTTTGAGACTACCATTCCAGCCCATGAAAACCGTTGTTCGTGGATTCGGTGGTGGTACTAGTGAAGTTCGAGGTCGTACTTGTGTGTCGATTCAGTCGAAGTTGGATCCTACCGTCAAGTTTTCGATGGATGCCACAGTGGTAGATAGAATCATCAACAAGTTGCCTTCTTGTGAAATCGACAGATCCAAACTTCATCATCTTGAAAATCTCACACTGGCTGACGACAAATTCTACCTTCCTAGTAGAATAGATGGCATCATTGGTGCGGAGTTAGTTCCTCACTTGCTGCGTGGGAGTCCTAGTATAGGTGAATCGCACGAATTGATGACTGTTAATAGTGTCTTTGGTCACATTCTGATGGGGTGAGCGCCGATTCTCACTTCAACAACGAATGTGTCGAATTGTTTTACAGCCATCTGTAGTCCATTCGTTAGTAGTCCATCGTTGGATAGTTTTGTGGAACGTTTTTGGGAGTTGGAATCGTGCCCTACACCAAGCTGTCAACTGAAACCGGAAGAGTTGGAGTGTGAGGTAAATTTTCGGAAGTCTGTACATCGTGTGAATTCTGGTCGTTTTGTTGTTGCCTTGTCATTTGCAGAGCCGCCCAGCAGCTTGGGAGATTCGTATGCTGTCGCCGAACGCAGACTGCTGACTTTGGAGAGACGACTAGAGCATGACAGCAATACTCGTATTTCATATCATGAAATATTGATTGATTACCTACGTCAGGGTCACATGTCGTTTGTAGCAGATCAGACAGACCGAGGTGGTTACTACATACCGCATCACGCCATCGTGAAAGCAAGCAGCACTACCACGCCCATCCGAATTGTATTTGATGCTGGTTCCAGAACATCATCGGGATTGTCATTGAACCAGGTTCTTCATGCTGGTCCCAAATTGCAGACTGACATTTTTGTTTTGTTAGTTAATTTTCGTTTGTTCCCAATCGCACTAACTGCCGACATTAAACAAATGTATCGACAGATATTAGTGGAGGATTCCTGCCGTCGTTATCAGCATGTATTGTGGAGATTTTCGCCGGAGGATCCGATCGAAATTTATCAGCTCAATTGTGTTGTTTTTGGTGTTTCAAGCTCTCCATATTTGGCACTTCGCACCGTCCACCAGCTTGTAGAGGAGGATGGAAATCGTTTTCCAGCAGCCAAGGCGAGAATACCAAGAGACATGTTCATGGACGACTTAGTCACATCTGTCGCCACAGAGTCAGAGGCCGCGGAGCTGTATCATCAGTCCAAGCAGCTGTTTGAGGGAGGAGGTTTCTCGCTCACAAAGTGGACGTCAAATTCACCATCAATGCTGGAGAAATTCTCGGAGGAAGAGAAATCGTTTTCGTACAAGGATTTCGAAGCAGACAACTCCTTGGCTATCTTGGGATTGAATTGGCAACCTAGTACTGATCTGTTTCAGTTTTCCGTCAAGTGTGGTGAGGTCGTCGCTACTAAGCGTTCTATTCTGTCAGTGATGGCTCGTATCTATGATCCACTTGGTCTCTTGTCACCGTTTACATTATTTCTCAAGTGTCTTGTCCAGAAACTGTGGAAATTAGGAGTGGATTGGGACGAGAAGCCGCCTGAGTCTATATGCACTCTTTGGGAGAATTGTCAAAAAGAGTTGCCTCTATTATCAAAATTTGCTGTTCCACGTCACGTTGGTTTGTTTCAGGATTCTCACATCAGTTTGATTGGTTTTTGTGACGCATCATTGTCGGGTTATGGTGCAGTTATCTATGTGAAGTCGCAGAAGGAGAGCAAGGAGTCAAGAGTTGTATTATTGTGTTCCAAGTCCAAGGTAGCACCATCTAAAGTTGTTTCAATAACTCGTTTGGAGTTGTGTGCGGCACTCCTGTTGGCAGAACTCATGAATTCAGTAGTCACTATTATTAGTGAACGTTGTCATGTGTCTCGTATTGTCGCACTCTCTGATTCGACAGTCACCTTGTGTTGGATTAATGCTCCATCCGCAAAATGGCAAACTTTTGTTGGTAATCGCGTCACAAAAATACAGGATTCCTGTATACAGGAGTGGATGCATGTTGCCAGAATTGAAAATCCCGCTGACTGTTTGTCTAGAGGTTTATCACCAGTTGAGCTTGTGAACTTTCCGTTGTGGCTCTCAGGTCCATCATGGTTAGCAGAGGACGAATGCGATTGGCCCGTCCGAACTCAAATGGAAGAGATCGTGGATCCACCGGAGGCGAAAAAACCGTCAGTGTTGACAGTCACAAAATCTCCTGATTGTAACAGCAATGCAGTATATTCATTGATTGGTCGTTGTTCGGATTATGGTCGTCTTTTGAGAATTGTAATTCTTGTTCTCAAATTCTTACGAATCTTACCCCAATCAGAGGAATCAGATTTCGATGTTGCTGAGAGGTATCTATGTAAAGTGGTGCAGAAGATACATTTTTCATCTGAATTTGTGCAATTGGAGAAGGGAGAAGATTGTTCTATGCGCCTTCGTCGCCTGTCTCCATTCATTGATAAAGGCGTGATTCGCGTCGGTGGTCGTTTGTCTCATGCTGGACTGGAATTTGAGACTGAGATTTGAGACAAAATCCGACACTTTCGTATCGATGTTGATTGATTATCATCACAAGAAGAACTGTCATGCTGGACCTTCGTTATTGTTGTCCTTGATCAGACAGAAATTCTGGATACTGTCTGCTCGCTCTATTATTCGTATTTGTGTGTTTAAGTGTAATCGTTGTTTCCGTGTTCGACCTAGTGATAATGCAATCATTCCAAAAATGGGTGACCTGCCTGCTTGTCGAGTGTCACAATGCAAACCATTTGAAAATTGTGGTGTGGATTACGCTGGTCCTTTGCGTATTACTATGACGAGACGTCGTAATCCTTGTATTTTGAAAGCCTACATTTGTCTGTTTGTGTGTATGGCAACAAAGGTGGTACATATTGAGTTGGTATCGGATCTATCAACGCCCATGTTTTTAGCCGCGTTTCGTCGTTTTTTGTCCTGTCGTGGACCCTGTCGTGTGATGTATTCCGATTGTGGTACTAATTTTGTAGGTGCCAAGGAACAGTTGCGAAAGATATCTCAACTTTTGAATTCGTCCGAGTTTCAAACCACATTGACTAGTCAACTCGCCGAACACAAAATTGAATGGAAATTCATTCCCCCTGGTTCACCGCATTTTGGAGGTCTGTGGGAGGCAAATGTCAAATCTGTAAAGGTGCATCTGTTCCGAGTAATTGGCAATCAACTTCTCACCTATGAGGAACTGAACACGGTGTTGGTGCAGATTGAAGGTGTCCTGAATTCCCGCCCACTGTGTGTACTGAGTGAGGATCCGTGTGAACCGCTGGCTTTAACCCCAGCACATTTTTTGACGCTAACACCGTTGAAATCGTTTCCCATGCGGGACGTGGACAGTGTCCCTGTGAATCGTCTCACCAGGTATGAATTGATTGGTCAACTTATTCAATCGTTCTGGAATCGATGGAGAAGAGAGTACCTGCACGAACTCCAAAGTCGTAAAAAATGGTTGAAATCACCCACTTCTATCAGTGTGGGAACGGTTGTGGTAGTGGACCAACCAAACACACCTCCATTGCAGTGGCCACTGGGTGTCATCGAACAGGTGTTTCCGGGAAGTGATGGCGAGGTTCGAGTGGCGAGTGTTCACCTAAAAACTGGTATTTATAAAAGACCAGTTACAAAACTGTATCCACTCCCAACTCAATAGTTGCAGTGATTGTTGCATTTTTTCTTTTGTGTTGTTTTTTCGTGTTGGTGTTTTGTTTTTTTTTGTCATGTCTGGATTTTTTCCTTTCTGTGGTTTTTTTTCAGTTTTGTAACTTGGCTGAAAAATAGTTTTTCAGAGGCGGGGGTATGGTCTGGCCAGAGCATTTTTGAATACTAGCGCCAAATCCCAGACTACAGTTCTGCCCGTAGCAGGCTTGTGCGCTAGTGTCGATCGTCCAGCTGTTTGGTTTGTCGAGGAGAAAAAAGCCCGAGTCATTCTTGTTCAGTCGTTGTTCTTGATTTATCAGCCCGTCGTCTTGTGCAAGAGCAAATTTGTATTTTGTCATGTAATTTCCATCGGAAATTTCTAGTAATTGATTGTTTAAGTGTCGTGTGTGTGAATTATAAATATAACAGCGTAAATAGTGTTAAATTGAATTAATTTGCATCAGTTTTGAATTTATAAAGAATCCAGTTTGAGCTTTGTTCAACCATAGTACAGAACCAGCCTGCAAGTTGAACGTGAAAAACAGCCTGGAAGCAAAAACCTATCTTTTTCCCAGATTTCTTCCCACCTCGAATCTGACCAAAACACCTAATAAAGGCTTCGAAGGGCAAGTAGACAAAATTGGATTAAATCCGGTGAGTTTTTGCTCTTTTTATTGTTCATTAATGCAGAGTTTAACTGTACCAATAACCTGGCTCAAATTGAAGATTGAATTTTGCTCCTTGTTTGTATTTGATAATTGGAATAGTAAATTACAGTCCACTGGTAGCTCTAGCCTGAGCTTTGTTCAGAACAAACGAATACACACAAGCCAAATGCTCGAAAGGGCATCACTCTCAGAAAAGAAAAGAATACGCCCATCCAAATGCTTGAAAGGGCATCACTCTCAGAAATTGAAGAATACGCACAAGCCAAATGCTCGAAAGGGCATCACTCTCAGAAAAGAAAGGGATATGCACACTTATTTGTGGCCCAGTAGAGGATGCAGTGATCTGAGCAAAATTGAAGAGGCGAGGAAGCGAACTATTATCAAAAATCTCCAACAATACAATTTGCTCTCACCCACAAAGTGGTCCACTTCATTATAGGGTTGCTATGACAACCGAACTCTGCCGTAGCGAGTTTAACTCTTCCACTCTCTCCCACTCTCTCTCTCTCTCTCTCTCTCTTATATGTTGCCTCCGTTCTCTGTTCTAATTCTTGTTAATCGGTAGGGTTTATCACTTTGTCAAGATAAAGTTACATGATAACATTACTTTCTTTCCTATTATTACTATCGACTATTTACTCTTCTATTATTATTATTACTTATATAGGTGTATATATGTGGATATGTATATATATATATATATATATATATATATATTATATATATATATATATATATAATATATATATATGTGTATATGTATGTTTTTTTTAAGTGGTCTTCTCATTTTTCTGTGTCACAATGTAAATAAGTTATCGCTCATACCTATATTTATCAGCATGCAGTTCATTGACTTATATATATATTTTTTTTCTCTAATTATGTACCTAATTACAGTATCTTGATTGAGTTATCAGCTCTCTACTTCTTTTCTCTTCTATCAATATTCGCTATTCTTGTGGATTTATATGCATTCACTGTATTAGTATGTTTATAATTATCAATGGAGCCAAACTGCCTAGGCCATCTAATATAGCATTATCTTATCGTTTCATAGCGCTCGACTTCTTCACTTGATTATTTTCTTCTTCTATCTCTTATGATTTCTTTATTTCTTCTATCATTTCCTTCTTTGTGTGTGTGTGTCAGTATGAATGTGGTAAGTGTCTTTTTTGTAGCTTCTCATTGTTTCGCCGATTCACCCCCCTCTTCTGCCTTGCTGCTTCGTCGCAGCCACCTTGCCTATACAGCAGGATGACGGCGCGGCCGCGCTGAGTGTCGGCGATTCCCTCAAGCGGGCATTCTCTCCTTTCCCGGATCGACTTAAGATCGTTCATGTTAATGCGCAATCCCTTCTCTGTCATATAGATGAATTTAGGCACACTTTCGAGGGCAAAGATTGTGACATCATTCTTGTATCCGAGACCTGGCTGAAACCGACAATCCCTAATCGACTTGTTGCACTCGAGGATTATGTGCTCATTCGGAATGACCGGTTACACAAGAATGGGGGAGGGGTTGCCGCGTTTGTCAAGCGTTCTCTGCTGCCTGTTCATAAGTTTTCCTCTGATACCTCCCGTGCAGCTAGACCTGAATACATGTTTATTGAGGTTAAGTGTAACGGAGTTAAAATGTTAATAGCAGTTTGCTACAGGCCGCCTCATATTGGGTATATGTCAGAATTTGAGGAAGCACTACTAGAGCTGATGGTGCCCTATGAACATGTGGCTATCATGGGTGACTTCAATACTGACTTACTTGGACCTGATACTCATGACAAAATACAACTGACCACTATGTTTTTTGCGAATGGTATGAACTTGCTGCCTCTCCAAGCTACGCACCATACATCCACTTCGGACACATTGCTTGATCTTATTGCAGTTGCCGATGTGAGAGCAGCTGTGTGCCATGGGCAGATCCCCTTTCCAGGCCTCTCTGCACATGATATGATATTCCTAGTTTATAATATTAAGAGGCCTAAACCTAAACCAAAAATAATCACTTATAGAGATTATAAGAATATAAACTACCACAATTTGTTCAATGATGCAATTAACCTTGACTGGTTACAGATTTTCCAAACTAATAACGTAAATGTTATGTTGGACATTCTTAACCACAATATAGTTTCTCTTTTTGAAAAACGTGTTCCTTTAAAAAATCGCAGAGTAACCAGAGATCCTGCTCCATGGCTCACAGATGAGATACGCCAGCTAATGAGGGATCGAGATTATTGGTGCAAAATTGCAAGAGCTTCAAAAAGCCCCAATGATTTCAATCATTATAAGCTTTTGAGGAACTCTTGCAAGCAAACAATTAGAAATGCGAAAGCTACATACTATCGTAACTTGATCTCCTCAAAGCGATCATCAACTTCATCTCTTTGGCGTGCTCTGAGGGAGATTGGGGCTGGCAAGGAGAGGCAGGTACCGACTGTTGCTCACTCGCTGGATGAGCTCAATGACTTCTTCACTGACATCCCTGTGGGTTTGGACCAAGCTCGTGCTCACTTTGACTCTCTGCCTGATTTTCATCCCAATGAGGACTTCTACTTCTCCAATGTCACGGAGCAAGAGGTCTTCTTGGCTGTTCATCGAGTGAAGAGTAATGCTGTTGGTGCAGACGGTATCCCGATTAAGTTCATTAAAATTATCCTTCCTTTTATCCTCCCATTTATCACCCATTTGATCAATACCTCACTTTTAACGTCCGTTTTTCCTAATGACTGGAAGCTATCCATAGTGATTCCCTTGAACAAGATCCCTAACCCTCTCTCTCCATCTGATTACAGGCCTATAAGCTTATTGTCCGTTTTGTCCAAGGTTCTGGAAATTATCGTTCACTCCCAATTAAGCACATTTATCCATGGTTCTGGATTGATTGGTGACTTTCAATCGGGGTTCCGTAGTGGTCATAGCACCACCTCTGCACTCCTGAGAGTCACTGATGACATTCGTAGGGCTATGGATGGTAGAGAGCTAACAGTTCTAGTCCTAATAGATTTTAGTAAGGCATTCGATAGCATTTTCCATCCCACTTTACTCTATAAACTCAGAAACTTAGGTTTTTCCAACTCCACTGTGGCATGGGTGAGGTCCTATCTTCAGGGTCGGTGTCAGTGTGTGAGAGTCGGGGATGCCTCTTCACGGTGGCGTGAAGTGAACAGAGGAGTTCCTCAGGGTTCGGTATTGGGTCCTCTGCTGTTCAGCATCTACATAAATGACGTGACAAGCACTCTACTCACGACCAGACATCACCTGTATGCCGACGACTTGCAAGTATACCGCACTGCAAGAAAAATGACTTCGACGTCACAGTTGATGAAGTCAATGCTGACTTGACTCGTTTGGTACGATGGACTGAGAATAATGGACTGAAAATTAACGAAACTAAATCAAAATCAATAGTCATAGGTTATTCAAGACTTTTAAACACACTTGACATAACTAACGGACCATTTATTAAATTGAATAACATACAATTGCAATACAGTTCTGAAGTGAAAAATCTAGGACTTACAATGACAAGGACTCTTGACTGGACCAGCCACGTGACTCAGACTTGTAACAGGGTCATTGGGGGGATTATGACATTGAAGAGGATCTCTGACTTCATTCCCTTTTCAACAAAGGTTATGTTGGTCAAGACTCTGATCTTCCCGATCTTCAACTACTGTGACATTGTGACTCTTGACATGACAGTTCAACTTCTGCAGAGGATGCAGCGTGCACATAATTACTGTGTTCAGTAGCCTGATATAGACAGTTCAGACGGGTTTTTTTGCACAATCCCCGAGAAATAAGGAAAAAATTTTGCGCAAATCCCCCTCCCCCTCCCCCCTCCCCCTCTGCGCATGCGCAAACTCCCCCTCTCCTCCCCCTTTCCTCCCCCTCTCCTCCCCCTCTCCTCCCCCTCTCCTCCCCCCTCCCCCTCCCCCTCCCCCTCTCCTCCCCCTCTCCTCCCCCTCTCCTCCCCCTCTCCCTCTCCCTCTCCTCTCCCTCTCCCTCACCTTCTCCTTCTCCCTCTCCCTCTCCCTCTCCCTCTCCTCTCCCTCTCCCTCTCCTTCTCCCTCTCCCTCTCCCTCTCCCTCACCCCTCTCCCAGTGAGGACGAGGGGAGGAAGAGAGACAGTGAGGGAAAAATAATTTCCCTTTTTGGAGGAAAATTCCCTACTGACAGATTAAAGTGAATCCATCTTTCTACTGTCAAATTAAAGTGAATCCATATTTCTACTGTCAAATTAAAGTGAATCCATATTTCTACTGTCAAATTAAGTGACTCCATCTAATGTTATACTGACAGTGAGAGTCAACCTTGGAAGATATGCTCAAATTATTCTCTCAGTCAGATCTTAAGTCAGCATCATGAAGCTCTAAGAACCCAATTCAACTTATACTGACAGATTAAATTCCAGTCTAGTATAGATAAGAAACTCTTTTGTAGATGTGCTAAAACCCTATTACTCTTTAAGTTTATCGTTCTAGAGTTAGTTGCAAGGATCTTTAAATGCAAGGATATTACTTTAAATGCAACCCTAAAATCTTTAAATGCAAAGTGAATCCATCTTTATACTGAGTGAATACATCTTTATACTGTAAAATTAAAGTGAATGCTAGATGAGTGAAAAAATAATGTCCCTTTTTCCCTTTTCTACTGACAAATTAAAGTGAATCCATCTTTATACTGATTGTTT
>NC_052517.1:16401098-16457884 GCF_014356525.2 Nilaparvata lugens | reverse complement strand
GGGGATTGTGCAAAAAAACCCGTCTGAACTGTCTATATCAGGCTACTGTGTTCGCTTTATCTTTAACCTGAGACGTGACGACCATGTAACAGAATACTTTAACAGACTTGAACTTATGAAGCTGCTTAAGAGTAGATCACATCATGCTTTGTGCTTCCTCTATAAGATATTGAAAACTAAAACCCCTAAGTATCTGGCAGTAGAGTACCGTTACTTGGGTGACTTTGGTCGTGGAGGAACGCGGCATGGATCCCATCTGCTGGCTGTCCCAACACATAGGACTGTTATGTACAACAAGTCGTTCCTTGTGACAGCCTGTAGTTTGTGGAATTCTCTGCCTGCTGAGCTAAGGCTTGTTGAGGGACATCGTCGGTTCGGTGCGGCTGTCTTGCGGTGGATCAGAGGTGGTGGACTCGGCTGGAATGTTCACTAAATCTTAACGTGTGTGTTAGTGTGTGAGTGTGTGTGTGTGTGTGTGTGTGTGTGTGTGTGTGTGTGTGTGTATGTGTGTGTGTGTCCTTTCTTCCTTCTTTAATTTATTCCTCTCTTTCTTCTTTTCTACTTCTATCGAAATGATCTATGGATTTTGAACTGACGTTTCTTCTCCATTTTCACTTTTCAGTTTTTTTCTTTTTCTTATTGTATTATTTTCACTGATTCAAATTAGAAAGAATTTTGTTTTTTTTTTCTTTCTTTCATTCGCTATTTGAAAATTTTATTATTTTGTAATTGTTTTTTTTATCTAATAATCTTGTTGTACAGTGTTTTAGTTTTACTTAGAATTGTATTGGAGGGTTAAGTGTAAGAGAGGGCCGGCTGCGCCCTAACTTCGCCCTCCTAGGTTTTTAATAAAGGCAGCTAATCAATCAATCAATCAATCTCTATCTGTTTTTCCTCTCACTCTCTATCTATCCTCATCTATCTCTCTCACACATATTCTCTCTCACTTTGGTAGTGAGTTAGTGGAAAGAAAACTTCGAATATTCTTTCCAAAGAATGGAAATTGATATGTCCAAAGCTCCGCCAATTTATGTAGATGCATTAAAATATTATCTATTTAATCTATAGTTATTACAAATAGTTTTTTTTTCATATTATATACAGCTCAATAATTATTTTCTTAATTTATATTTTGTAAATTCATCCATAACTTTGCTGTATTGTAAACTATTGTATAAGCCAGTATATATTGTAATCTACATAAATAGAGTACTCAATCAATCAATCACTCTCTAAATCACTTGAAACTCTCAAAATTCCAGTAGGCTTTCTATCTCAGTTCAACTATCTATATTTCCAATAATTTCTACCTTTTCGACACGTTCCACACCCCTCTTTCTCTCTCTTTCTGTCTCTCACTCTCTGTTACGGCCAAGTGCTGAAGGAGAGGGTATCCTCGATACCATTTCTGAGAATGGACATCTAAAGGTCCAAACTTCACCGTTCCATGTGAAAACATTACAGTAATACCTCAATATTACTATTATTATCAGGATGATTTTTGTTTGGATTTGTATTTTGAAATTAATTAATGTGATAAATTCAAATTTGTAGTAGATACATTTTTTGGACTCAAAATAGTGTGTGAATTGAGTTATCATTTTTAGATAGAATTGAATAGAGAATGCATTTATTCAAATGCTAATTAATAATATATAATTACTATTTAACGAAGATCCTAAATAAATGCTGTAAATCACCCCGAAGACTTCTGCTACTGCAGACATTGACAACAGGATTAACAGCTAGATGGTCAATGTCTGCAGTAGCAGAAGTCTTCGGGGTGATTTACAGCATTTATTTAGGATCTTCGTTAAATAATAATTATATATTAATTAGCATTTGAATAAATGCATCCTCTATTTAATTTCATCTGTAACTGGTTGGCCGCTATGGCTTCGTATAAAATGAGCGCTGCTATCCAGAGATTGTCAGTTTGGTGTGAGGGTAAGCATTCCTGAGTAGAAATTGGGAGGTACCGGGTTCGATTCCCGGGCTGGCAACTAATTTTTGGATAGTAGTTCTCATCGAATTTCCATCTAGCTGTTAACCCTGTTGTCAATGTCTGCAGTAGCAGAAGTCTTCGGGGTGATTTACAGCATTTATTTAGGATTTTCGTTAAATAATAATTTATTATTTATCATTTTTACATAACCTCTAGACTGTGTATTCCAAATAAAGGTTTAAAGCAGTTTTGGGCGACTGCCTGTTGTTTTTACCTGCATTGTATAAATAAATAAATAAATATTCGCATTTTTTATTGTTCAATATTATTGTAAAACTTTTCAGTCTGTATATGATTCATCATGTTATTTTACTCTTACTGGTGATTATCTTTAACGCTAGTACGAAAGTAGAATTGTGTTTTTTTCAAACTGAATCTGAATCTGAATCTCTCTCTCTCAGTTGTGTGGCAGAGAGGAACTAGAGTCCTAACACCGCCCTCAATGAAGACAATTATTATTATCATTCTCTTGTAATCTGCATAAATGAAGTACTCAATCTATCAATCTGTCTCACTCTCTCTCGCCAATTTATGTGGATGCATAACAATATAATTATCTATAGTTATTATATTACAAATTGCTTTTTCATATCATATACAGTTCAATAATTATTTTCTTAGTCTATATTATGTAAATTCATATAAAATTTTGCTGTATTGTAAGCTAATATATATAAGTGAATAAGCCAGTATATATTGTAATCGACATGAATAAAATACTCGATCAATCAATCAATCAATCACTTAGAATGGAAATTGATATTTCCAAAGCTCCGCCATTCATGTAGATGCATAACAATATTACCTATAGTTATTCAAAATTGCTTATTATTCTCCATAATACAGTTCAATAATTAATTTTCTTGACTTATGAGAGAGAGAGAGAGAAAGAGAATGAGTGTACGTGTTAGAGAGAGAGAGTAAGTGTACGTGTGAGAGAGAGTGAGTGAGAGAGATATTATTAGATTAGAGTTCTTTATTTATATCAAAAGTAGCCTTAAAGGAAAAAGACAATTCTCTATTTATGTATGTTAAATACATAAAAGGAGAGAGAGAGAGAAAAAGAGAGAGAGAGAGAGAGAGAGTGAGTGAGAGTTGTTTTTTTTATCTCTCTTTTTTGGGAGAGAGTCTAAGCTATTAATACAGGCAACGATAATCTGTGTGGGAAAGTGACATCGACCACCCTTTTTGGGAGGTATTTTGGAGGGAAATCCCCTTCCTGCCTGAAAGTTGAAAAGAGTATCACACCAAAAGTGATCAAACCACCTGATATACACCACTCGTGAAATTTTCTTGTTTCTCTAGTATTTCCCGTTCTTCTCTCTATTTGGAAATTCTGCATGCAAAAATTGGTTCTGGACTTCCCTTAAGTATCCAAACAATATATAAAAAAATCTGGTGTGGCGCACTCACACAACTTTCCTTGCCGTTATGAAAATGTATCACCTAGTGTTCTCGCGCATCTCAAATCTACTATTCAAAGATATGAGACAGCTGATGATAGGACAATAACGCTAGAGACACATGAGGTCTGCTATCTCTTCGTAGTTAATGATTTAATAGAACCAACAGTTGTTGCCAACAGTTTGCGATTTAATAATCACATTTTCTCGAATTTCAAGCTTATTTTCAATTTTAGGAGAAAATGTTACTGGACATCAATTGCAGAGATTTTCATGCTCAATCTTTTCCACTTGAAATTTTTTGTTTAAATTGTATATTAAGGCTGCTAATTGAGAATCTAAAATCAAACTTTGCATATATGGGGCGGAGCTCCTGAAATTTCTATAGATATGGGACTTGTGGCAGTTGATAGAGCTTATCAATGATAACTCTTGGTATTGATTTAATCAAATCGTTGGAGCAGTTTTCGAGAAAATCGCGAAAAACCCTGTTTTTGACAACATTTTCGCCATTTTAGCCGCCATCTTGAGATGCATTTGAGCGAATTTGTTCATGTCGGATCCTTATAGTGTAAGGACTATACGTTCCAAATTTACCCAAATACCCAAAAACCACTTTTTCGGACTCAGGGGACCTTGAAACGTATAGAAATTAAGAAATTGGGGTACCTTAATTTTTTTCGGAAGGCAATACTTTCCTTACCATAGGCAAGGAAAGTAAAAATCAGAACTAAAATATAAATTCCAAGCACCAATGTAAGTAGTGACTGGATTGAAAATCAGATGCTCATCAACCAATCTTTGTGCCGGTTACACAAAAGCCGGTTGAATTTTAATCATTATTAATTCACGAGAACCAATGAGAGAAGCCGTCCTAGACTTTTCTTATTGGTTCTTGTGAAATTAATCACGGTGGAAATTTAACTGGCTTTTGTGCAACCGGGCTTTAGAATCTTGTAATTAAGTTGCTCGAGATGGAACTCAGCCTCAAGCTCATCAATCTCATGATTTTCCAAACTACAGCTTCAGAGATGTTTTATCCTAAGTTACGTTATGATCTACATGGAATGTGACATGTTTCCTTCCAGAAATCTTCTCCTTCATATTCTTCTCTTCTTCTTCTTCCTCTTCTTCTTCTTCTTCTTTTTTTTTTCTTTTTATTTTTCTCCTTCTAATGTTTCCATCATGCTTTCAAGTTTCTAGAGAGTGCAGGGCGATAATGAAGTTTCCAAGATGACATACTCTCTAAAATGTTGTGTCTTGTACTTCCTAATTTCTGTCACTCCTCCACCTTCTTCTCACTCCTCCATCTCCCTCTCCTCTACTTCCTTCTTCATCTCATTCTCCTCCTCTCTCACCTCCCCCTTCCCAATCTCTCACATAATCCTACTACTCATCCTCCTCCTAACGTTCTTCATTCTTCTTCATCTCCTCATTTTCCTCCTCCTCCTCCTCCTCCTCCTCCTCCTCCTCCTCCTCCTCCTCCTCCTCCTCCTCCTCCTCCTCCTCATCATCATCAACCCCCCTCCTCCTTCTCTTTCTGCTCCTCTTCTTATTCATTCTTCTTAATTCCTTCTTTCACCTCCTGTTCCTCTTCTTCTTTCTCATACTCCTACTTCCAAACCTCTTCTACCCCTTCTCCTCCTCCTCCTCCTCCTCCTCCTCCTCCTAGTCCTCCCCCTCCTCCTCTTCTTCTTCTTCTTCATCATACTCCTGCTTTCCGACTTCTTATCCTTCTTCTCCTCCTTCTCTTCCTTCTCTTCCTGCTCCTCCTGTTCTCTTCTTCCTCCGCCTCCTCCTCTTCCTCCTAATCTACCTTCTTCCACTCAAATTACTTCTCTCTCACTTTCTGGATCACTCGCTCCACCTTCTTCTAAATCAAATTTATAATCTTGTCTTTTCTACTTCATTTTGATATTCTGTATTTCATATTCAATTTTTTCATATTTCATGCATTATATTTCATATTTTCCATATTTCATACATCGTTATTTCATATTTCATAATTCATATTTCGGCATTTCATATCTTCATATCATACTATATCATATTATTGTTCTCATATCTGCTCATCATCTCCTTATGAAGATTTTCCTGCTTTAAAATGCTTTCCATTCTCATCTACCCACACCACATCGACTTCTTAGCATTTTCGACAATTTGTTGTATTTTTCTTTCTCCATATAATTTTCCCCAATTTAATTTTAATATCGGGGGACCGAGCTTCGCTCTGGAGTACAAAAGCATACAAATTTTATAAAGAAACAGGAAATTACAATATATTTGAAGTTTATAGAATGATATACTATGTTTGCTACAAGATTTGTTAATTTACTATTTACAATTCTACACTCATAGCATCTAGTTAATTTTTTGAACTTTTCAGAGTAGAACTTTAGCCCAACATTCACAACTATATGATGAAGTTTTCACTCAAGAATCACTTCAAATTCTACTTAATGGTAAAATGACTGTTATTCATACACTATGAACACTGAAAATGGTCATTGCTGATACTATGTCTCATCAATTTATTAACAAAGTACTAAAAAATGCAAAGGCCAACCAACAGCTGTGTGCATCTGCTGAAAAATGTTTTAGTGTTGAAGAATTAAAAGGCGAATTTAACTATTTGATGAATTTGAAAACATCACGAAAATATGTTTTCGCCACACTTGGATGTAATGAGCTGTTTTTCGTGCGTCATATGGAGGCCGAAAGTGATTGTTTTCTGACCAGGCCGGTAAAATTTTTACGGCCCTAGGGCTGTAAAATAACCTTGAAGTCAGCTGATTCTGATTTGATGTGAACGTGTTTACAAAATAGTTTATGAAACGGAATCAGTTTATGCTTCTAGAATTGAATAAAGTATTTTGCAATATGATACTATCATTTTATTTGGATGAATGAAATACAAATAAGATATTATAAACTATTCAAATTCAATTTTCAGAGTATAATAGAATTAACCTCAGACCTCATAGTACTGCGTTTATCACGAAACCTGGTGGATAATTTTGGAACTACTTGGGCAATATCCATGGTGCTGAACGTTTTTACAAATAATTTATGAAACGGAATCAGTTTATGCTTCACGAATTGAATAAAGTATTCTGCAATACTGTCATTTTATTTTGATGAACGAAATACAGATAAGATATATAAATTATTATAAACTATTCAAATTCGATTTTCAGAGTAGGATAGAACTTCTAACCTAAACTTCCTAAGTCATTCTTGATGTTGACATTCAGATTGGCAAAAATTTCTCAAGTGTGCTAAAACAGGTGATCGAAAAACTTTTCATTATTCGTGTTAATTATTCAATAATAATTAAAACATTTATAATAATATCATCTTATTGTCATTTAAAAGAATAAAAAAGTATAAACTCAACCTCTTACATAATTGAACATAATCTTTTAGGTTATTTAGACAAATCAGAATAAAAAATAAAAATACTTGGACAATTTTCTGATATTCAGATTACCTCAGATTTGCTAGAGCTATGACCTTCCACTTTTGCTTTTGGAAGTGCTTAATAAATAATAATTATTCTCATATATATATTGTTTATTTTTCTGTGTGGCGAAAAATAGCGTTCGCACCACGGGCAAAAATGTTTTTCCGGCTCTCAATCTTTTCTAGTCCTCGGCCTACGGCCTCAGACTTGAAAACCGATTTCGAGCCGGAAAAGTCTCATTTTCGGCCCTAGGTGCGAAATATACTATTTTCTACAACTGCACGTAAAGAAAGAATTTACACACTCAATTCTCCTCGTAAAACAGCTTATTTCTGAGGAGAATCTAATTTTTTCGCTCGCTAACCATCCGCACATGCGCAGTAGATTTACTTTACGCTCCCAAATCATTCGCGCATGCGCAGAAGAGTTTCTTTACGCTCCCTAATCAGCTGATTGTAAGCAGCTCGCCAAAAAGTCAGATCTTAACCTAAAAAGTCGGTAATTGTAACTCCGCTGATATAAGTAATTTAACAGGTTTGGGCAGTTGTAGAAAAAATGTTGTATGTAATTCGCGCGTAATGCTTCTTTATCGCTCTTGCAAAATTATCACAATCCGCTTCACGTCGCGTGAGTACTGTTTTGCGCGAGTGATAAAGTCGCGAACTACGCTCTTAATAGCCTACATAAATAGCTATTCTATTTTGAATATGTTATTATTTTTGATTAATTATGATTAATTTCACCTTTTAAACCCTCAAGGTTTCTTCATCGTTTAGGTCATGTTTATATTTTACAGTTTGGCTATACGTCAGCTTGTGAATTTCGAGGATGAGATATTTTTATTTTCCACAGACGCACTCACTCACTTCCATTATCCACAGATGAAGAAAGTATCAGCTGTTTTTCCAAGGATGAATTAACCTTCTAATGTCGTTCAGAGAGTTTTCTGGGATGAGACCTAGTGCAATCGAATTTTTATATCATAAACCTACCATGTCCCAAATTTCGTGAGAATCATTAAAGCCGTTTTCGAGACCCGGTGACATACAAACATAATTATAAACATATAAACAGAAATTGCTCGTTTAATAGTATAGTATTTGGTCAATAAATAGAAATAAATCAAATCTAATCTCTTTCTTTCTCTCTCTTCCTCTTGATTCTGATAATACTGTCACCAAGAGCTACACTCAATCTCTCTCTTTTTCCTATCTTTTCTCTTTCACGTGTTCTCTTCTCTCTCTATTTTCTTCCACACCCTCTTCCTCTTCTCTCTCTCACTCTCCTTTCCTCTCTCTCTCTTCATCTCAATTTTGATAATTCTGTCATCAAGAACTTCTTCCTTGATACCCCTAGTTGATGTTTTACACAGGGGACAAGGGTTCTACAACCCTTTACGCTGTATAGATTCATATCATTGCTTTCTCTTCCACTTATCTTCCTTCTTCTTCTTCTTCTTCTTCTTCTTCTTCTTCTTCTTCTTCTTCTTTTCTTCTCCTCCTCCTTCTTCCTACTCATCATCAACATCCTCCTTCTCTTTCACCTCCTCCTCCTCTTGCTCCTACTTATCCTCCTTCGCCTCCTCCTACTCAACCTCCTCCTCCTTCCCCTCCAATTCCTCCTCTATTCCCTTCTCTTTTGCACTCTCCTGTATATATTTATCCCTGATCAAGAATAGAAAAGAGAGAATCTATATTCTCTCCTTCAACCAAACCATCTCCTTCTCCCCTAACCATTCTACCTCCTCCTCCACCACTTCCTCCTCCTCTTCCTCCTGCTCCTCCTCCTCCTCTAACTCGCAAGAGCCAGCCGACTTTGATAAATAGCTGTACTCTCTCAAAGTTCCACTTTCGAAGGTGTTACGATCTTTTGTCACTTCATTTATTATCTAACAGTGTCTCGCTTATCTCTTCTTCTTCTTCTTCTTCTTCTTCTTCTTCTTCTTCTTCTTTGTCTTCTTCTTCTTTTTCTATCTCCCGAATCTATTTCATGACGGCATCCTTCTTCCACTTTGTATGCTGTTCCTCTTTTTCTCCTTCTTCTTCTTCTTCTTCTTATCCTACTTCTTTTCGTCCAACCACCTCCTCTTTCCTCCCCACCTTCTTCCATCTATTCTACTTTATCCTGTAACAACAAGTCCTTGGTTTTGAAGACATCCTAATTGTCTCAATTTAGCACGTCATGATAACAACCGAATGGTTGGAGTCAATCTTTATCATTCTTCCAAAAAAGTCCAATGCTAGGAAGTGTGAAGATTACCGAATGATCAGTCTGATGAGTCATACAATGAAGGGATTGCTCAAGATAATTCATAGGAAGATCTACAACCGGCTGGAAGAGAATTTATCAAATCCTCAGTTTGGCTTCAGGAATGGTTTTGGTACACGGGAGGCTCTGTTTGCTTTCAATGTCATTATACAGCGTTGCCTAGATGTGAACCAACCAATATTCGCCTGTTTTATAGACTATCAGAAGGCTTTTGACAAGGTACAACATAATAGGCTACTTAAAATCACGAAAGAGTCTCATATAGATGCATATGATTTTCGCCTGATAAGAAACTTGTATTATCATCAGAAGGCTACAGTACGGGTGCAATCAGAGTTTATTGATGAGCTGGAAATTAAGAGAGGGGTTCGTCAGGGGTGTGTGCTGTCTCCGCTTCTCTCCAACATTTATTCGGAGAAAATAATCAGCAAGGCCCTGGAAGATGAGACAGGAGGGATGAAAGTCAATGGCATACCCATCAACAACATGAGGTATGCTGATGATACTGTCCTGCTGGCTAAGAACATAGATGATCTCCAGAGAATGTTGAATAGTGTCATCACTGCAAGTAAGGAAGCTGGTCTAAGTCTCAATGCCAAGAAGACAAATGCACCTCCTTTGGATGATCTCTTTGCTGGAGATGAGAGATTGGTGCGGGTAGATGCATACACATATCTTGGGGCCCGGGTAACTTCTAACGCTGATCACTACACTGAAATTAAAATCAGGACAGAGAAGGCACGTGCTGCATTTATCAAATTGAAGAGTCTACTGACATCAAGAGATATGAAAATGGATCTCCGAATTCGTCTCCTCGAGTGTTTCGTGTTGCCAGTTCTGTTATATGGCATGGAAGCATGGACCTTGAATAAATTATGTGAAAAGATAATTCAAGCCTTTGAGTTTTGGATCTACCGCAGATTGCTGAGAATCTCATATACAGACCATGTAACAAATAAAGAGGTTCTGAGAAGAATGGAGAAAAGGCCAGAGCTCATAGTTGAAATTAAGGAACGAAAGTTAAAGTATCTAGGTCACATAATGAGGGGAAAGAAATATGAAATATTGCACATATAAAATATATGCAAGGAAAAATAACAGGCAAGAGATCAGTGGGCAGAAGACGAATATTTTGGCTGCGCAACTTAAAGGATTGGTTCCAGTGTACATCCAATGACCTATTCAGAGCAGCTGTAAATAAAATTAAAATCGCCATCATGATAGCCAACCTCCGCCATGTAGACGGTACATGAAGAAGAAAAAGAAGATAACATCTTCTCCTATCTCAGAGAAATATGGTTTTCAAAGAATATATGCCAGTTGCATGAAAGACGGTTTTATTTCAACCATGATCAATTCCAGATGAACCAATCAGAGAGGCCGTCTCTGATTGTTTCTTGTGAAATTAATCACGGTTAAAATTGAACCGGCTTTTGTGCAACCGGGCCTATTTGTTCAAAGTTTGAAGCTGATTTATGAAATCGTTCGAAAGTTATTGGGGACCATACAGACAAACGAACACACGGACCGATAACAACTTTGGACTTGAGTCAAAAGTAAGAACTCGCCAACGCTCGTTCAATAATGTGAAGATATTATTTGCTTGATGAAAAATCTGGTGTGGCGCACTCACACAACTTTCCTTGCCGTTATGAAAATTTATCACCTGACGGCCTGACGCTAGTGTTCCCGAGCATTTCAAGTCTACTATTCAAAGATCTGAGCCAGCTGGTGACAGGACAAAACGTTGGAGACACACGATGTCTGCTATCTCTTCGTAGTCAATGATTTAATAGAATTAACAGTAGTCAACAGTTTGCAATATTGATATAATCACAATTTCTCGAATTTCGAGCTTATTTTCAATTTTAGGTGAAAATGTTGCTGAACATTAATTGTAGAGATTTACATGTTCAATCATTTCCGCAAGAAATTTTTTGTTTAAAGTGTATCTGAAGCCTGATAATTAGGATTCTATAATGAAACTTTGCATAGATGGGGAGGAGCTCCTGAAATTTTTACAGATATGGGACTTATGGCAATTGATAGAGCTTTTCAATGACTATTTTAGGTATGGATCAAAATCATTGAAGCGGTTTTTGAGAAAATCGCGAAAAACCCTGTTTTTGACAAAATTTTCGCCATTTTAGCCGCCATCTTGAATTGCATTTGATCGAAATTGTTCGTGTCAGATCCTTATAGTGTGAGGACCTTAAGTTCCAAATTTCAAGTCATTCCGTTAATTGGGAGATGAGATATCGTGTACCCAGACACACACACACACACACACACACACACACACACACACATACAGACCAATACCCAAAAACCACTTTTTTAGACTCAGATCGTTATAAACACTGAGACGAAAGTATCTCAGATTTGGCCTCAATTTGCACCTTAGACCTGAGAAATGTCAAAGCCGAATTTGGCACCCCCAGCTACTATACATGGTGAGTTATGGAGATGCAAACATAAAATTTTCAAATCGTCATATCTTCTGAAGGGTAAGAAATTTTGCGAATATGATTCTGGATTCGTGTTTCTGGTATCAAAAACCATAATATCACGTACTTTGAGCGATTTTTTTTCACTGAAAATTGATGAAATCCATGGACATCGTGACGGAAATTATCTCAGATTTGACTGGAATATCTCCTGAACGGTGAAGGATATCGCAAATCTGATTCCAGATTCTTTCTTCTCGCATCAAATACCATAAGATCACGAGGTTTGAACGATTTTTATTGTTCACTAAAGATTGATGAAATCCATGGACCTTGGAACGTATAGAAATTTGGAAATTGGGGTACTGTACCTTAATTTTTTTTCGGAAAGCAATACTTTCCTTACCTATTCTGAATAGTACCCATCGATCATTATAAACAAGAATCAAGAATCGATATTTGACCAGGTATACTGGAATCACAACTGTAGTATCTACTATATGGAGGGCAGAGGAAAAGGAGATGTGACAACAATGTTCTCATATAAATTTCACTGACAATGAAACATGAATCTTACTATAATAGGGTGGAAGGAACACTTAGGAAAGACGTTTTTTGAGAGCAAAAGGTAATACTGGATTCGAGTATAGGATAGGTGGTGGAGTTGGAAGATGATGAGGAAGAAGGAGAGGAGGGAAGAAAAGAAGAACAAGAAGAAGAAGAAGAAAAAGAAAGAGGAAAAAAGAGTAGATGAAGAAAAAAGATTAGAAGAAGATGGAGGAGAAGAAGAAGGAGGAGGAGAAGAAAAAGGGGAAGATAAAGAAATAGGAGAAGAAGAAGGATGAGGGGAAGGGGAAAAAGAAGGAGAAGAAGGAGATGAAGAGTAGGAGAAGATAAAGAAGTTGAAGGAGAAGAGGGAGAAGAAGAAGAAGAAGGAGAAGGAGGAGGAGGAGAAAAAGAAGAAGTAGAAGAAATAGAGAGTAAAGGAGAAGGAGTGGAAGAAGGAGAAGAATGCGAATAAAGAGATGAAGGGAAGAACAAGAATTAAAAGAAGTTGATGATATGGAAGATGAAGAAGAAAGAGAGGAAATAGAAGAGAAGTAAGAAGAGGAAGTGGAAGAAGAAGATGAGGAAGATGTTGAATGAGAAAGAGTATAAGAAGAAGAAGAAGAAGAAGAAGAAGAAGGAGAAGAAGAAGAAGAATGCGAATAAAGATATGAAGGGAAGAGCAAGAAGTAAAAGAAGTTGATGATATGGAAGATGGAGAAGAAAGAGAGGAAATAGAAGAGGAGTAAGAACCGGAAGTGGAAGAAGAAGATGAGGAAGAAGTTGAATGAGAAAAAGTAAATCGGAGAACAGTCTTGTATAAACTGGAATATAATGTGTGAGAAAGAGAGAAAAAAAGCAAGAATAAGAAGATGGAGAAGGAAGATGAGTAGTAGATTGTGAAGAAGGAAAAGGAAAAGAAGAAGCAGCAGAAGAAGAAGAAGTGGAAGAAGGGGTGAAACTCTAGGAAGCAGTAGAGGATAAAGCCAATTAGGTTCCAAGGCATAAATCTTCCCTACACTTTCCTACTCACTTGAGAGAAGACATAGCCCTTCTTCTCAGCTATCATTCTTATCCTTAGCTACTCTTTTCTTTCTTCTTCTTCTTCTTCTTCTTCTTCTTCTTCTTCTTCTTCTTCTCCTTCTTCTTCTCATTCTCCTTTCCCTTCTCTTCCATCTTCTCCTTCTTCTACTTCTTCTCCTTATCTTACTTCTTCTTTTACTCTCTTTCTCACAAATTATATCACTTCTATCTTCTTCCAGTTCATACAACTGTTCTCCGATCATTATAATTCGTTCTACTTTTATTATTCATGATATCAGTTGTCTTCTGTTATTTCTTTGTCATACTCTTCCATCTCAGATATGGTCCTTATCTATAGTTTCTTCCTCATCTCCTCTCTCTCAATTTACTCACTCTCCTCTTTCCCTTCTACCTCCCACTGTTCTCTTTATTGAACGAGCATTAGCTAGTTCTCACTTTTGACTCACTGGCCAAAGTCGTTGTCCGTCTGTTTGTATGTTCTACAATAACTTTAGAGAGAATTGATCAATCAGACTTTTAATCAATCACCTTATTACAGGTCAAGTTCGTTGGACAACAAAATTGACTCAGACCTTCGATTTTCTTCCAGGTTATAACCGATAACATTGAAAGTGCTTTGAAAAATTGTTTTACTTTGCTTGCCTTATTACCATAGGTAAGGAAAGTATTGCTTTCCGAAAAAAATTAAGGTACCCCATTTTCTAAATTTCTATACGTTTCAAGGTCCCCTGAGTCCAAAAAAGTGGTTTTTGGGTATTGGTCTGTATGTGTGTGTGTGTGTGTGTGTGTGTGTGTGTGTGTGTGTGTGTGTGTGTGTGTGTGTGTGTGTATATGAGTGTATGTGCGTCTGTGTACACGATATCTCATCTCCCAATTGACGGAATGACTTAAAATTTGGAACTTAAGGTCCTTACACTATAAGGTTCCGACACAAACAATTTCAATCAAATTCGATTCAAGATGGCGGCTAAATTGGCGAAAATGTTGTCGAAAACAGTGTTTTTCGCGATTTTCTCGAAAATGGATCCAACGATTTTGATCAAATTTATATCTAAAATAGTCATTGATAAGCTATATCAACTGCCACAAGTCCCATATCTGTAAAAATTTCAGGAGCTCCACCCATCTATGCAAAGTTTGATTTTAGATTCCCAATTATCAGGCTTCAGATACAATTTGAACAAAAAATTTCGAGTGAAAAATATTCAGCATGAGAATCTCTACAACTCATGTTCAGTAACATTTTCACCTAAAATTAAAAATAAGCTCGAAATTCGAGAAAATGTGAATATCCATTTGCAAACTGTTAGCAACTGTTGATTCTATTAAATGATTCACTTTGAAGAGATTGCAGACCTCGTGGGTCTCCAGCGTTATTGCCCTGTCACCAGTTGGATCAAATCTTTGAATAGTAGACTTTTGATGCGCGGGAACACTAGCGTCAGGTGATCAATTTCCATAACGGCAAGGAAAGTTGTGTGAGTGCGCCACACCAGATTTTTGATTTAAAATTTAGTCAGCTGAAGAATTCATTGCATGCAATTACTACAGTTTTTCCATTCATCCATTCATAACATCAGCTGAGGCTATTTGAAAGCTATCACACAGATAGTGTGATACATGATGTATGCGGTGATACATGATTTCAGTTGGTTCCCATGAAACTTGTATTGAGTTAATACGAACCATTAATGATATACAAACAAGCAATCTCATCAATAAAATGTACATAGTATTCAAAAATACAATATATGAATGTTACTACAAATATAAATAAATTTGCATCTTTTTTGAAAATAACCCTACTCAACTATGGGAAACCCATGTACTAGAGCAGGTGATAATACAATGTTATATAATATGATGTTTATTTGTATCCACAGAAATCGGCTGAGTTTTAGCAGATAATCGTCCATCCTTGAAGAAAGGATGCAAATGATATACACTACTGGACAGAGAGAGAGAGAAAAAAAAGAGAGAGATATAGAAGATAAGATATATATATTGACGATTGTTAAAGGATTGTTGCCTATGGTAACATTTAGACGAATTGACAATATAAAATTCAATCAAACTTATCTTCTTCAACAGCTTCTTCAGCCATCAACATTATAGGTGCGTACAGATATACGTGCCGCGAACATATGCAATTCACTTTTAATCAGCTGATGCCAAGCTTTTTATATCTATATCTTATACCGTTCCTGTAAAAATACAGATATAGTCAGCTGATTGAAAGTGAATTGCTCATGTTCGCGACGCGTATATCTGTACGCACCTTATAACTTACTAGATAACATTAGCAATACTAGAGGAGAGAAAAGTTGTTATTTGCATCCATGTGGAATGAAACTTATCATTAAAGTATAATGAAATATTCAAACTTTATAATACAATACAATAGAGGGTAGATGAATTAGGTAAGAAATGAAGTGTGAAGGTAAGAGATTAATTGATTGATTGATTGAGTACTTTATTTATGTAGATTACAATATATACTGGCTTATACACTTATATACAATAGCTTACATTACAGCAAAGCTATAGATGAATTTACATAATATAGACTAAGAAAATAATTATTGAACTGTATATGATATGAAAAAGCAATTTGTAATATAATAACTGTAGATAATTATATTGTAATGCATGTACATAAATTGGCGGAGCTTTGGACATATCAATGTCCATTCTTCGGAAAGAATATTAAAAGTATCCTCCCCACTAACTCTCTACCAGAGAAAGAGAGAAAGAGAGAGAGAGATATATATATATATAGTGTGTGTGTGTGTGTGAGAGAGAGAGAGAGAGAGAGAGAGAGAGAGAGAAAGTGAGTGGATGATAGAGAGAAAGGATGAGTACTGAGTGATGAATGAGAAGATTATGGGAGCTAGTTGTAAATGAGGAGCAGTGGGAGAATGAGGAGGGAGAAGAGAGAGATGGAAAAAGAAGAGGTAGGTAAGGAGGAGTGAGAGGAGGGAGACTAAGAATAATGAGCGAAGAATTTCCGGGGACAAGAAAATTAACCGAAAAATGTAAGAAAAAAGCCTTCCTGACTAATTACTATGTCTGGGCTGTTCTTTGCATATTAAAACTGCAAGAGCTTCTTCCTTCTGAACACTTCTTCTTCATATTTCCTTCTTTGTCTTTTTCCCCTTCTTCTCCTTCTTCTTCTTCATCTTCTTCTTCTTCTTCTTTTCCTAATTTTTCCACTCTTCTTTAACTACTTCTCTTGCTATGAATTGATTAATTACTTTCTACATTGAGTAATGGTTCTGAGTTTGATGTAACTATTGATTCTTATTCAGAGTTTGTGAAAGTGGACTCATAACAGATACTCGATTGTCTTTTTTCTTTAGGGCTACTTTTAATTGACCGAGCGAAGTGAGGTCTAAGATTCAAGTCGATGGTTTGGCATTTCTCTTAATGTTTAAATCTTTATATGATGAGCATTTACGGCGAAACGCGGTAATAGATTTTCATGAAATTTGACAGGTATGTTCCTTTTTGAATTGCGCGTCGACGTATATACAAGGTTTTTGAAAAATTTTGCATTTCAAGGATGATATAAAAGGGGAAAGGAGCCTCCTTCAAGGAAATATCAGATTGAAAATCGGGAGCCTCCTTCATACGCCAATATTAGAGTAAAAATCAGACTATAGAATTATTCATCATAAATCAGCTGTCGAGTGGATTATAAATCGCATGCAATGACGCATGCAATTCAATATCTCAATGTAACTTGGTAAAAAATCAGCAGCTATGCAGACTTATAGAATGCAATTTTTATGCACTATTGAATGAACTATTGATTGTGTGCAATAACGCAAACAATTAATAACTAAAATAGCAGTATTGTCTCTGGAACTTTCTCTGCTTTGAACTCGGGCTGTCCTGTTGCCAGTAACTTATGTCTTGAAGGAGATTAGCTTTTGATGTTAGCATTTTTGATCCACCAACCCCAACAGCCATTAGCTGTTTTCACACGATATCTCGCCGACACGACATACAGACAGGATTTACTCTGATGGACAGTATAAGAGGAGGCTGTGGTTAATAACTGTGCGAGGTCTACTGTTCAGAGAACTACTAGTATAAGTAAAATAAAAATCTCAGTAACCTTTCAAACTATTTAATCACAACATGTTCCGGACATTAAAGCCATTTTCAAATCTTGAAAGGGTAATTTAAAAGGGTACTGAGTTTTATATTTTCATTTTATTCAGATTCTAGATGTTTTTCATTCATCAATTTATTTAATTTATCAATAGAATACAGACCCGCACACACACACACACACATCGATTTTTGTATTACGGTATTTTGCCGTCTTTATGAATTCTATTGGATTAAACAGATGATTTCAAACTGATGATGTTTGTCAAGCTCCGTTTAATCTCATAGAATTCATATGGACGGCAAAATGTCGTACGAACAAAAATCTGTTTGTGCGTTTGTGGGGCAATATCGGGGGACCGAACTTCGCTCTGGAGTACAAAAGCATAGAAAATTCATTACGAAAGAGGGAATTATAATATTTTAATAGTTTTTATATAGAAAGCTTCCATTTAATCACAGTGGATTAAGATTGATATCCAGTGTAATGCAAACATATTTTTCGCAAAGGCCCGGTTACACAAAAGCACGTTAAATTTTAATCCTGATTAATTTCACGTGAACAAATCAGAGAAGACCATTTCAAAAAGACTGCTTCCCTGATCGCTTCTCCTGGGAATGATCAGTATGTATTAAAATTCAACCACCTTTTGTGCAATCGGTACTAAGTACCTGATTGAATGATTGCAATAGTTCAAAAGCTGAGTTTGTCTCAGTCACACACACATGCACTCGCTCACTCACTTCCATTATCGACAAACGGCGAAATTGTCAGCTGTTTTCCCAAGTATTAATTATTTATTATCATTTTAATGTCATTTAGCGAGTTTTCCCAGGGATGAGACCTGGTGCAATCGAATTTTCATATTATACACATACTTTGTTCCAAATTTGGTGAGAAGCGTTAGAGCCGTTCTCGAGATCCGGTGACATACAGAAATATAAACATAAATACATATAAACACATAAACATAGAAAAATACAAACAGAAATTGCTCGTTTAATAGTATAGGATATCAATGACTGGGAAATAGCAACAGGGTTATCCAAAAACTGCTCTTCTATCACCTGCTCTTAAAACTGAGACATTTCCAAAAGATATAATTTACATTCCACGTTCAAGAATTTTCAAGGTTGATTTTCTGTACAAAAAGTAGAAACTGGAAATTTTGAATTTAGACCGATCAAATACTTGATTAGAATTCAATATTAAACTGAAAACCTTATCACTGATAACTTGAGAGAAATTTAGTTATTCCAGAGAGTTTGAAGCCAGATATCATGCCTGGGTGTTAGCATAGAGAAACAATAGCGTAAGTAGATATCCCATGGTATAGGGCGTTTATGTCGCAACTTTTACTGTTATCTCAGGCCGATTACTGTTGATTGTTGTAGAATTTTACTGTTTTGTTGGGGTGAGAGTGTAGTATGAACGGCACAATATGAGAGACTACCAGCGTCACACATCTACACCGGAAATAACTAAGTGGAATATCGGCTTGAGATAACAGTAAAAGTTGCGACATAAACGCCCTATACCATGGGATATCTACTTACGCTATTGTTTCTCTATGGTGTTAGTTTTTAATCTTCTGTAAGTGGTATTAGATAGAATAGAAGATTTCTTCTCAGGTACAGGTGTATTTTATGGCTGTGCAAAGGCTATAAATTAACTTTCTTCTGGTGATATTTTAATAAGTTTCTCGATTTGTATATCATCAAGCTATCAAAATGAAAAAAAATTCTCAGAGAAACATTTTTTTTCCGATCATCACTTTTTGAGATATGAGCGCCTGAAGTTTGAAGTTTTGGGACAGAACATTTCAAATTCAGTAAGATATACTCGTGAATCCATGAGATAAGAGGATGGATTCTTCATGACTTGTTGATCTGGTCATACAAAAATTTTCTTAAAATATTTAATTTCTCTTAAAATAAATTTTTGGAAAAGTTATTCAATTTTTTTAATACAGTTATTTTCAGTAAATTGAATAACTATCTTGAAAATTGATATTTCCAGGAAATTTCTGTTTTACTAGTACAATAATACCATGAAGAATCTATCCTCTAAATCTCATGGATTTTTCTCTTACCTAATTTGAAATGTTCTGTCCCAAAAATTCAAACTTCAAGCGCTCATATCTCAAGAAGTAATGATCAGAAAAAAATGTTTTCCTGAGAAAAAGTTTTCATCTTGAAAGATTGATGATATATACAAAAAGAAAAACTTTGAAAAATATCACGAGTAGAAAGTTTATTTTCAGCCTTTGCACAGCCTTAATGAATGAACTGGGAACCTTCGAATCCTCTTAATTTAAAGAACATAGTGAGCTCATTTTGCATACTGGAGGCTTGTCCGTTTTTGAGTTTGTTGTATGTTCGACGATAATGTTCCAATGCTTTGATCAATCTCCAATTTTCATCACATGTTTTCTTGAAATATCAAAAGAAAATTGTTAGTAGGCTTAACTAATTGGGATTTTGTGGGAGGGGCGAGTATCATCCAATAGCAAGGCAGTAATCTAAACACATGTATTATTACTCTACATAGATTGTAGTTGATTCGTGATTGTATTAATAAATGAATGAATAAATGGAATTACTGGCATGGTAGTGAGTTACTAACTATGGGGAGATCCACATTATAATGTGGAGAAAGATAGGACCTTGCCGAACCTCTGTCTTGTCAATGCCTTCTATAGATGGTAGCTGATGCAGGTTTATTGATGTAATCGTTTATTAACGGTTCCATCTCGTCTAAAATAATTAATTATATTTTATCAAGTGAGGTTATATTTTAAAATAATTTCCTAATTAATTTCCATAATTCAGATGAAATATTTTGTTCATTAATCATTGATTCTACATTGTTGAAAGACTATCTGGCAACAGAGCAAGGAAAGAAAGAGATAGCGCTATCCGCTTTGTTGACTGATAGACAAGGATAGCAATACCATTACTAATCAAACACTGCCATTATAACGTGGATCTCACTATAGTATAGGTAATACGGGCTCCGCAAGGGTCTAATTAAAAACTTGACCAACTGAAATCCTGAAAAATAGGCCTATCTACTATCCTTGGTAAATTGAGAATCTATATTCAAAATTTCAAGTTGATGAGTTGAATAGTTGAGACGTGATGATGCATCATTCGTGAATTTACTATCCCCTTCGTGTATAAGCCAGTTCTTTCCTTTATTATATCAGAGAGAGTGGATCATCCTCGTTAGCAATACTCTACACTTCTAATAGAATAAGAAATAAAGAAGATAAATAGTAATGAGCGGAGACAAAAACTGATATTCCACTTATAGAATAAAATAATTATAATTATGAATAATTATAAAATAATATAATTGATACCATCTCAATAATATATTTCCTACGACAAAAAATAGAGCAGTAATTATCTCCTGTGGTTGAAACACCGAAATTTGTGTCGGAATGATATCTTCCTAGAGGAAGTGGATTCACAAACTTAGAGGTCGATTCATCTGAACAACCCTTGAAAAGGAAATGAGACATGTAACCTCTCCTCTCCTTCTCATAAGTATTCTTCTTCTTCTTCTTCTTCTTCTTCTTCTTCTTCTTCTTCTTCTTCTTCTTCATCTTCTCCTTCTTCCTCATCCCACTTCGGAGCGGAAATCCACGAAACGTCAAGAGAGGAAATTTGATCCACTTCCCGCGAAAATCAAAACTTTCGACCAAGTTTGGGCGCCAATTTTGGTACGGCAGCTAACAAAACTTCTATTAATCTTGTCTTCTTCCTCCTGTTATTTTTCTTCTTCTTCTTCTTCTTCTTCTTCTTCTTCTTCTTCTCCTCCATCTTCTTCCTCTTCTTCTTCCTCTTCTTCTTCTTCTTCTCCTTCTTCTTCATCTTCATCTTCTTCTACTCTTTTCTTCATCATTTCATTCCACTCTATATTGAGAAAGAATATTTTTATAATTTAAAAGTATAAAAAGCATTGAAAGAGGGTGAAGAAAGAATTATGAAGTGATATGAAATGATGAAGAAAGGAGTAGTGGAAGAAGAAGAAGAAGAAGAAGAAGAAGAAGAAGAATAGAATAATTTAACGCTTTCCTTCCACTCCTCATGATTCCTCATCACTTCCTCTATACTCTTCGCAATGAAATCTCTTTTACTTCGTCTTCAATTCCTTTCCATGCCTTCTTTGCCATGTTCTATAGGGTGGACCACTTCATAAAGACAGTGGAGAATGATAGGAGATCAACGTTGCCGATCCTCTGTCTTGTTGCTGATACGGTTTTATTGATGTTATATTAACTGTTCACTCTTGTTTAAAATTATCAATTATATTTTATTGAGCAAGAAATTATGTTCATTGATAATGAATTCATAATCAAGATTAAATATTTTGTTAATTAATCATCAATTTCACATTGTTAAAACACGATCTTGCAACAGAGCAAAGCGAGAAAGAGATAGCGCTATCCGCTTTGTAGAATGATAGACAAGGATAGCAATACCATTGCTAATCAAACACTGCCATTATAACGTGGACCTCACTATAGAGATCAGTATCAACTGAAACAATTTTTCTGTGGAGTACTTCAATAGATTTTTTCAGTAAACTATTTGTTACAAATGAATGAATAAAATAAATTCGAGTCAAGGAAACATAAACGACTCTGTCAAATGGTTCATCGAAGTCAATGAGGGAAAAATCGATTAAATGTTCCAAATGAAAATTTCGGCAATCAAAACGAAAATCATGGCTTTTAATGGCAAGTGGCCGACACGATCAAAAATAGTATTAGAAGACAGGATTCTGGAGCAGATTTCAAATTTCAAATATTTAGGCTGCGACATCACATATGATTACGACCAGGATGTCCAAAAAAAGATATCAAAATTCAACCTGGTATGCGGAGCAATCACTCGATCCCTTAAAGATAGAGCCCGGAAGAACACCTTGATCAAATTTTATAGAGCCATGGCGATACCCACTTTGACTTACGGAAGTGAAGCATGGGTGCTGACAAGGAAGCTTGAATCAAGAATACAGTCCGCAGAGATGCGAATCCTTAGACAAGTCAAAGGATGCACAAGAGAGGATCGGATTCGGAATGAAAATATAAGAAGAGAATGTGATGTCCAACCAGTGTTGAGTTTGATAAAAACATAGAAATGAGTGGTCAGATCATGTCCTTAGAATGCCTGAAGACCGTTTCCCATTGAATGCCCTACTCCACAAGCCAATAGGCAGAAGAAGTATTGGTAGACCGAGGAAGAGATAGACGCTGGAACAGGCTTCAAAAGCCTAATCCATGACGATGATGATGATGACGATGATGATGATGATGATGATGATGATGATGATGATGATGATGACGATGATGATGATGATGATGATGATGATGTTCCAAATCAGAGCAAAATTGTAGGAAAAAATAACAAAAGTAGATTTATGGCACGAATCATTACCATGTGCCTTTATCTTAAAATCATATGCATCCTTTTGCATGTAGCTGCGATATGCGCTTGCTAATACTTGTCGACTTGGACAATTCAATTAAAAAAAGGTTCTTTAAGATCAACTTGATAAATTAGCCACTAATAATCCAAATATATATATATAATTCTCTAGTACTTAGTAGATTTCTCTGTATTGAATATATATTTTATCTCAGGGTGCAAGATTCGGCACCTGACGGAATAGGTAGAGCCATTCATCTAGTGAATTAGAGCTATAACAAACTATCACAAATTATATTGCAAAAATTAAAGACCATATGAATGTGTTTTAATAGCCTAGATTTTATACTTCTTTGATCCAAATGGAATTTTCTGAAATGTATTGATCTATATTTTTTCTTCAATAAAATACCTTTAATACTAATTTTACTTGCGCAAGTATTTTTCTTATTAAATTCTTAATTTATAATAAAAACCATTTCGACGAGCTAGCTTTGATTATTAGATAGATTCGAAGCACTAGGGCGCCCATCACTAATTCAATATTTATCACTCACGTGTCGAAAATCTTCTTATAAGCCGCCGATGTCGATCCAACTCCTTATGGTCCTGGGATATGGTAGCCGGAATCGTCTCTTCCAAGGGGTTACAAAATTATTTGAAATGGAAAATGACTTCTGCTTTACAAGAGCATCACAAAGTCTTTTAAGAAATTTAATAATTCAATCTAACTTTAACTTTTACAATTTATTAGCAAGGTACTACGCTCTAAAATATTTGGGGTCCTCTCATGGTGGCATTTGGCTGGCGAGTGCTGGTTCTCCTTTCTCAATTTTACAAATCTTATTTCCGACTTTCAAATTAACATAAAATTTGAATATCTTAGTCCTCCGCCATTTAGGTTCAAATAGATCGTACAAAAAATATCAAATTATTACTTAGGTTGTGCGTTTAATAATTTCTTTGCCTTCGAGCCATATCGATAACATAGACTATACAATATTTTAACATAAATCCAGAACATTTATATAAATATATAGAAATATTTTTGAATTGGCCTACAGTTGCCGCCTATTAACTACCGTTGTGCTATTGGTGCATGCAAATTTGATTCAGTATTCATGCGCCTGGTACCTCCTATTTCCTGAATACACTTAATTATTTTTATTAGGTTTTTTACTTATGCTCTCTACATGCTAGCTAATATTCTATACACTAATATTTGTTTCATGCCACCTAATAGTTAGCCACGTGATCATGTGTTCTTTCACATTGCATACTGTTTTGTTGCAATAGAGCTCTGCCAAGGGGTTTTGGTCAGATTCTACGTTGCTCGATTTGATCGATCTCTAGGTCGCCGATCCCTGAATGCATATACCTAACCTCAATCTTCAAAATATTTTATATAATAATATATTTATTAGCAACAAATTCCTTCAAATCCTTTTTAGGTTTTTTGTACCGTTTAGCCAGAACAAGCTGATGCTATCTAATCTTAATTGTTATCTATTTGGCGATATTAGCCAGTTACTTTATTTCAGACCTATTACTATTTCGGTTAGGGATTTTTATCTACCCAAATTCGATATTTTACATGTTTTGGGACTAAACTTTATTCAAAGCAAAGTGAAAAGTAGAAGAGGGAGAAGAATGAGAATGATAAGAAGGAGAAGAGGGATAAAAAGGAGAAGGAGGAGAAGAAGGAGAAGAGGTAGAAGAAGGGGAAGAGAGAAGAGAGAGAGAAGAAGAAGATGAGGAAGAAGGAGAAAAAAAGAAGAAGGAGAAATAGGTGACAAGGAAGAAGAAGGAGACAAGGGAGAAGAAGGAGAAAAGAAGAAAGAGAATAAAATTGAAAAAGTAAGAACGAGGAGTGAAAGAAGTTGTGGATAGGGAAGATGGAGAAGAGAGGAAGGGTGGGTGAAGAAGGAGTAGGATAAGAAGAAGAGAAAGAAATCGAAGGAGGAGAAGTAGAAGTAATTACAGAGCAGGTGTTAGAAGAAGTAGATAGAGAAAAGGATGGAAGAGAAGGTGATGAAGAAGAAGAAGAAGAAGAGGAAGAAAAATAGTTGTAGAAGAGGTGAAAGAGGGAGCAGACGCAGAAAAGAAAGAGAAAGGACATGGAGAAGAAAAAGAAGATGAAGAGGGGAGAACAAGGAGTAAAAGAAGTTGGCGATAGGGAAGATGAATAAGAAAGAGAGGGAGAAGAGAAGGATTGAGAAGAGAGAGTAGAAGAAGAAGATGAGAAAGAAGTTGAAGATGAAAGAAATGGAGTAAAAGAAGTCGAATAAGAACAAGAAGAAGAATGAAAAAAAGAAGAAAAAGAAGAAGCGGATCATGAAGAAGAAGAAGAAGAAGAAGAAGAAGAAGAAGAAGAAGAAGAAAAAGCTAAAAGCTATATATCAGGAGTGAGAAGGAGCAGACGGAAAAAAGGAAGAAAATGAATATGAATAAGAGAGAAGCAGAATTGGAATGGGTCCTAAGAATAACAGTAGTTAGTTGGTGCACTCAGCACTTGGATCCCCTGTTAATTAATAAAGAGCTGCAGCTTAATTAGTTTCTCTTTTATTTTGGCAGCGGTATGAAAACTTTCTCCATTCCACCATGTTCCAGTAATAATAATCATTCCCCTATTTCTTTCTTCATTCCTTCTCACTCTTATTTAGTCTTTTCAATTCGATACG
The DNA here is from genome assembly GCF_014356525.2 of Nilaparvata lugens. Lineage (NCBI taxonomy): Eukaryota > Metazoa > Arthropoda > Insecta > Hemiptera > Delphacidae > Nilaparvata > Nilaparvata lugens. The sequence goes on along the minus strand of NC_052517.1, from coordinate 16,432,472 downwards.
ATATGAAACTAAACTTATTATTCTCTTTCATTTCAATGTAAATTGGTGTATAAGCCAGTATCATTGTAACATAAATAACTCTAATCTAATCTCTCTCTCCCACACTCTATCTTGCGAGATTGACCAATCAATCTCTCTCACTGTCACATGCTCTCTTTCACTTTCTCTCGATCTTGACTCTCTCTTTTTCTTTCTTTCTTGCTCACTCTCTCTCTTTCTGTCAGTCTTGGTCTCTCTCTGTCACTCTCTCTCACTCTCTATGTTTGTCTCTCTCTCTCTCTCTCTCTCTCTCTCTCTCTCCTCTCTCTCTCTCTCTGTTCCAGGTGGATGAGGGGTGGTGTGGGTGGCTGGACCAAGCACATGGTTCATTGGCCAGTTTTTCTTTCTTTTTCTCAAAACAATTGAATATTTTTTATTCCTTTCTTCCTCTTCTTCTTCTTCTTCTTCTTCTTCTTCTTCTTCTTCTTCTTCTTCTTCTTCTTCTTCTTCTTCTTTTCTTTTTCTTCTTCTTCTTCTTCTTCTTCTTCTTCTTTTGTAACATTGTATTATTTTTCAGTCTTTAATCTTTAATTTCTATTCATATCTTAATTATAATTTAGGTTTTCTTATTATTACTTTCCTTGCCCTATTACCATAGGTAAGGAAAGTATTGCTTTCCGAAAAAAATTAAGGTACCCCAATTTCTACATTTCTATACGTTTCAAGATCCCCTGAGTCCGAAAAAGTAGTTTTTGGGTATTGGTCTGTATGTGTGTGTGTGTGTATGTGCGTCTGTGAACACGATATCTCATCTCCCAATTAACGGAATGACTTGAAATTTGGAACTTAAGGTCCTTACAATATAAGGATCCGACACGAACAATTTCGATCAAATGCAATTTAAGATGGTGGCTAAAATGGCGAAAACGTTGTCAAAACAGGGTTTTTCGCGATTTTATCGAAAACGGCTCCAACGATTCTGATTAAATTCATACCTGGAATAATCATTGATAATCTCTATCAATTGCCACAAGTCCCATATCTGTAAAAATTTCAGGAGCTCCGCCCCATCTATGCAAAGTTGGATTTCAGATTCCCAATTATCAGACTTCAGATACAATTTAAACAAAGAAATTCGAGTGGAGAAGATTGAGCATAAAAATCTCTACAATCAATGTTGAGTAACATTTCCACCTAAAATTGAAATTAAGCTTGATATTCGAGAAAGTGTGATTATCCAATTGCAAACTGTTGGCAACTGTTGATTCTATTAAAATGATTCACTATGAAGAGATATCAGACCTCGTGTGTCTCCAGCGTTATTATTCTGTCACCAGCTGGCTTAGATCTTTGTTTATAAGTAGACTTGTGATGCGCGTGATCACTAGCGTCAGGTGATCAATTCTAATAACGTCAAGGAAAGTTGTGTGAGTGCGCCACACCAGATTTTTTTTCTCCATTGATTATTATTTTGTATTTCAATAATATTTATTTACCTTGTTTGTAATATTGTATTTTTTTCTGAATTTGATTTGTTTAATCTACTATTTAGCGTTGTATTTGGAGGTTGAGTGTAAGAGAGGGCCGGCAGCGCCCTAACTCCTCCCTCCTATGTAAAAATAAAGGCAGCTGTTCTATACTTTTCTATTCTATTGTCTTCCTCTCTCACCCTCACTCTCACACTTTCTCTCCCTCGCTCTCTTTTTCCCACTCACTCTCTCTTTCTTTTCTCTCTCACTGACTCATTCTCTCTCTGCCTCTCTCCATCCATTTCCCTCATCGTCTCTTCCCATATTTCTGTGTAGCGGTGTTTTCCACCTAATTTCAATGCAATAACACTGACCTGTGTGTTTATGACATAATATTAGTTTTTGAAAGGACAATACACATTACAAGAAATAAATTGAATTCTATGGTGAGATCTACGTTTAACTGTCATCAATCCTGATGAAATGATATCATTACTCCTCATTCAACTATTTCTGACAATTTGGAGTGAGTTTTGCTGTATTGCATATCAAAGGGTATGTTTGTTTATTAGCATAATTATTATAGGGTCGTTTCAAACAAATGGACTGATTGTAACATATTGAATAAATAGAATCATAATGAGGTTGTGGACTGTTTAACATGGAATATCTAATCCAAAATTTACCATGTAAATGTGAGCAATGTAGTGAAGTCCACGTTATAATATCAGTGGAAAAGATAGGGTAACAGCGTTGCCGATTCTCTGCCTTTTTTCATAATGATTGACTCTCTGCCATAATTAGGTTGTGGATTGTTCAACATGGAATATCTAATCCAAAATTTACCATGTAAATGTGAGCAATGTAGTGAAGTCCACGTTATAATATCAGTGGAAAAGATAGGGTAACAGCGTTGCCGATTCTCTGCCTTTTTTCATAATGATTGACTCTCTGCCATAATTAGGTTGTGGATTGTTCAACATGGAATATCTAATCCAAAATTTACCATGTAAATGTGAGCAATGTAGTGAAGTCCACGTTATAATGTCAGTGAAAAAGATAGGGTAACAGCGTTGCCGATTCTCTGCCTTTTCCCATAATGATTGCCTTTCTGCCATAATTAGGTTGTGGATTGTTCAACATGGAATATCTAATCCAAAATTTACCATGTAAATGTATTGCAATGTAGTGAAGTCCACGTTATAATATCAGTGAAAAAGATAGGGTAACAGCGTTGCCGATTCTCTGCCTTCATTGGTAAGATGGAGGCAGATGAATAAAATTGGTCAAATTAGTTGATTAAAAAAAATGAAAGTTTTTATGACAGATATTTGGAATTTTTATCCCAGCTTAAACGATGGAGAAATATTCTGGTAATTGTTTTTGTAACCATTATAGCTATATAAAATAGTTATTTGTGCAACTAGTGCGCAAAGTGGCAGTTTGCTGCACCGAAAGAAACGTGTACTGGTTTGTTGAGTGCAGCAAACGAACTTTGCGCTCGTATTTCACATTAAATTTTTCCTACAGTTACCATTGAATATGAAAAGTGGGTAATTATGGGTGAAATTGCCTGAAATCCATCAAATGTTTGTGTTTGTGATGCTGTTATTAATAAAAACCTTAATTTATTTTAAATAGAATGTAGTATGTTGTGTGTTTGAATGAGGGGGGGGGGCGGCTGTCATCCACTGTTGTCCACCACCTCAAGACTCTTATAACGTGCTAGACCCACGGTCACAGTTACCAACTTAATTTTGATTTTGCTGCACTGGTGCTCCATAATAACCTACTAACTATTTTGCGTTGTCATGCTGCAAATCTGGAGTACGCAAAGTACTCACTTTGCGCACTAGTGCGGAAAAGTGATTCTTTGTGGCCTGCAATCAGTGCAGAAATGGTCACTTTTCAGGGTATCTGTAGGAAAAATATTTTGAAGATTGATGAGCTACTTTTCTATCCAAACATACCAGGATATGTCATTTATGACAGGACATCAATATCCAACTAATTTTTGTGGAAATTTTGTGAAGTGATCAACTACAAGGCTTAGGGCCGGTTTCCGAGCTCAGGATTTAGGCAAGTTCTAGACTTTAAACATCTGGAGTCAGAATATTGGCTTTCCAAAACGGGGCGTAGTCGTAGTAAAAAAATGCAGCCAAAAAAATCTTTATTTTCTCATTTCTATGATTGAAAACGTTTATCCTTGAAACATTCCTGAATAATTCATAATAGCTAAAACTTTACACTATTTTCTCTTTTATTTTGTGTTCATTTCTCTAGTATATCGAAATTTAATTTAAACGTGGACTATGATTACGCCCCGTTTCGGAAAACTAATTTTCTGACTCGAGCTGTTTAAAATCTAGAACTTAGCTAAATCCCAAGTTAGGAAACCGTCCCTAAGTCAACAGGTTAGGGTTCTGTGACCATATAAAAAAAAAAATCTGGTTTGGCGCACTCACACAACTCTCCTTGCCGTTATAAAAATTGATCACCTCACGCTAGTGTTCTCGCGCATCTCAATTCTACTATTCAAAGATATAAGACAGCTGGTAATAGGTCAATAACGCTGGAGACACACGAGGTCTGCTATCTCTTCGTAGTGAATGATTTAATAGAACCAACAGTTGCAAACAGTTTGCAAATTGATAATCACATTTTCTCGAATTTCAAGCTTATTTTCAATTTTAGGTGGAAATTTTACTAGACATTAATTGCAGAGATTTTCATGCTCAATCTTTTCCATTTGGAATTTTTTTCAAAATTGTATATGAAGGCTGATAATTGAGAATCTAAAATCAAACTTTGCATAGATGGGGCGGAGTTCCTGAAATTTTTACAGATATAGGACTTGTTGCAGTTGATAGAGCTTATCAATGACTATTTCAGGTATAAAATTGGTCAAATTAGTTGATTAAAAAAATGAAAGTAAAAATATGACAGATATTTGGAATTTTTATCCCAGCTTAAACGATGGAGAAATATTCTGGTAATTGTTTTTGTAACCATTATAGCTATATAAAATAGTTATTTGTGCAACTAGTGCGCAAAGTGGCAGTTTGCTGCACCGAAAGAAACGTGTACTGGTTTGTTGAGTGCAGCAAACGAACTTTGCGCTCGTATTTCACATTAAATTTTTCCTACAGTTACCATTGAATATGAAAAGTGGGTAATTATGGGTGAAATTGCCTGAAATCCATCAAATGTTTGTGTTTGTGATGCTGTTATTAATAAAAACCTTAATTTATTTTAAATAGAATGTAGTATGTTGTGTGTTTGAATGAGGGGGGGGGGCGGCTGTCATCCACTGTTGTCCACCACCTCAAGACTCTTATAACGTGCTAGACCCACGGTCACAGTTACCAACTTAATTTTGATTTTGCTGCACTGGTGCTCCATAATAACCTACTAACTATTTTGCGTTGTCATGCTGCAAATCTGGAGTACGCAAAGTACTCACTTTGCGCACTAGTGCGGAAAAGTGATTCTTTGTGGCCTGCAATCAGTGCAGAAATGGTCACTTTTCAGGGTATCTGTAGGAAAAATATTTTGAAGATTGATGAGCTACTTTTCTATCCAAACATACCAGGATATGTCATTTATGACAGGACATCAATATCCAACTAATTTTTGTGGAAATTTTGTGAAGTGATCAACTACAAGGCTTAGGGCCGGTTTCCGAGCTCAGGATTTAGGCAAGTTCTAGACTTTAAACATCTGGAGTCAGAAAATTGTCTTTCCAAAACGGGGCGTAGTCGTAGTAAAAAAATGCAGCCAAAAAAATCTTCATTTTCTCATTTCTATGATTGAAAACGTTTATCCTTGAAACATTCCTGAATAATTCATAATAGCTAAAACTTTACACTATTTTCTCTTTTATTTTGTGTTCATTTCTCTAGTATATCGAAATTTAATTTAAACGTGGACTATGATTACGCCCCGTTTCGGAAAACTAATTTTCTGACTCGAGCTGTTTAAAATCTAGAACTTAGCTAAATCCCAAGTTTGGAAACCGTCCCTTAGTCAAAAGGTTAGGGTTCTGTGACCATATTAAAAAAAAATTCTGGTTTGGCGCACTCACACAACTTTCCTTGCCGTTATGAAAATTGATCACCTGACGCTAGTGTTCTCGCGTATCTCAAGTCTACTATTCAAAGAAATAAGACAGCTGGTAATAGGTCAATAACGCTGGAGACACACGAGGTCTGCTATCTCTTCGTAGTGAATGATTTAATAGAACCAACAGTTGCAAACAGTTTGCAAATTGATAATCACATTTTCTCGAATTTCAAGCTTATTTTCAATTTTAGGTGGAAATTTTACTAGACATTAATTGCAGAGATTTTCATGCTCAATCTTTTCCATTTGGAATTTTTTTCAAAATTGTATATGAAGGCTGATAATTGAGAATCTAAAATCAAACTTTGCATAGATGGGGCGGAGTTCCTGAAATTTTTACAGATATAGGACTTGTTGCAGTTGATAGAGCTTATCAATGACTATTTCAGGTATAAATTTGATCAAAATCGTTGGAGCCGTTTTCGAGAAAATCGCGAAAAACCCTTTTTTTGACAACATTTTCGCCATTTTAGCCGCCATCTTGGATTGCATTTGATCGAAATTGTTCGTGTCGGACCCTTATAGTGTAAGGACCTTACGTTCCAAATCAAGTCATTCCGTTAACTGGGAGATGAGATATCGTGTACACAGACGCACATACACTCATACACACACACACTCACACACATACAGATCAATACCCAAAAAACACTTTTTCGCCACACTTGGATGTAATGAGCTGGTTTACGTGCGTCATATGGAGGCCGGAAGTGATTGTTTTCTGACCAGGCCGGTAAAACTTCACGGCCCTAGGGCTGTAAAATGACCTTGAATAACAGCTGATCGTGTCCGATCTCACAAAAATCATAGAGAGATTATTAATTAGTAATATTGAAATTAATTGACAGTAAAAGTTGTCATAACCAAGATTCAAACTATCAAAATAGGCTGTTTGAATTTTATTAATTTTTCAATTTCTTATAAATATTGGGAAGTTTTTTTTTGGTGTGGCGAAAAATAGCGTTCGCAACACGGGCAAAAATGTTTTTCCGGCTCTCGAACGCTTCAAGTTCTCGACTTCGTCTCGAACTTGAAAACCGCGATCTCGAGCCGGAAAACGTACATTTTCGACCCTAGGTGCGAAATATACTATTTCGGACTCAGGGGACCTTGAAACGAATAGAAGTTTAGAAATTGGGGTACCTTAATTTTTTTTGGAAAGTAATACTTTCCTTACCTATGGTAATAGGGCAAGGAAAGTAATACAAAGAATGACCTACAATACACAATCAAATATATGATAATATGAAGATGAAACAATAAATTAATTTTCTCAACGCATATCTGATCAAACATGTGTTGAAACAGTCATAATAATGTTGATATAACATCCTCATTACCACGATGACATTATCCTATAATATGGAAATGTCACCAAGGCTATTAAATATTCGTTCATCGACTTTCCATCTAGCTGTTTGCCCTTTTGTCAATATTTGCAGTAGCAGAAGTTTTCGGGGTGATTTACAGCATTTAATTAGGATTTTAGTTTAATAATAAAATAATATCGGGGCACCGAGCTTCGCTCGTTATTTTTATTTATTGATAAATAGAACACAATTACAGTATTCTCTAAAATGATCGGGTTTATATTTCACAGCTGGCTATACGTCATCTTATAAATTTCGGGGATGCGATATTTTGATTTTTCACATACTCACTTTTTTACTATCCACAGCTGTTTCAGCCAAGGATGAATTATCCTTTTAATGTCGTTTGGCGAGTTTTCCCAAGGATGAGACCTAGAGCAATCGAATCTTTATCTTTATATCATAAACCTACTATGTTACAAATTTCGTGAAAATCGTTGGAGCCGTTTTTGAGATCTGTTATACATAAATAGCCAGATATAAAAATAGCCAGATATTAAAATAACCAGATATATAAATACAGAAATTGCTCGCTTAATATAATAGGATTCATTAATATAGCATTTGAACAAATGTAGTATCCAATTTATTTCCATCTATAAACAGTCTATGATCAGATCTGTGAACATATCAAAAAGACATAGAAATGCGCTACAATACACAATCGATTACATGATATAAAGATGAAACAATAAATTAATTACCTGTATGTAATCAAACTTGTGTTGAAACAGACTTAATGATGTTGATATAACATCCTCATTACCACGATGACATATCATATATTATGGAAATGTCATCAAGGCTATTATTATTCCAGAACACATAATATGTCGTTGATATGTATATGTAATATATTGCTATATGATCAAATATTATTTGATGATTATCTTAACTGAGACTGATTTCAAATTGTCAGAGACCCTAGCGAATAGCTTCAAATATTCTCATTCTACTAATACTGACATATTGAAATAAATCAAGCTTCAACTGTTCGCAAAGGAAGCTTTATTGTGTGTGTGGAGTGCAGTTGAAATGTAATTATCGTTTCAAATTATATGGATGTAGTTATTATTGAGGTGACATAAATAAGTGGTTTGATGGGATATGTGGATATGAATATGGATAGGTTTGAGGATAGAGAAGCTGTATAGTTCTGTGATAAAAATTCAAATTCAAATTTATTTGTTCCTTGTACAAATTAATAATGAATATCGGGGCACCGAGCTTTGCTCGTTATTCATTTATTTATTGATAAACAGAGCACAATCCTTAAAAATAATTGGGGAAGGACTAACAGGCACAGTCCAAAACATTTCCCTCCCTGAATTTTGATTTATACACTATAAAAAGTTCAAAAAGTAGGTGATGCTCCATACACTTGAATTCAGGTCCAATTTTCAGAAACAGAAAAGTTTCACAAACCAAATTGAATAACACTCACTAATCTGAAGAATAATGATTAACTTTGAAAATTATGATATACTCTAACTGACCGAGCGAAGTGAGGTCTAAGATTCAAGTCGACGGGTTGGCATCTCTCTTAGTGTTTAAATGTTCAATTGTTTAAATGCTTATATGTTGCGCATTTACGGCGAAACGCGGTAATAGATTTCCATGAAATTTGACAGGTATCTGTCATCCGAAACACGAGAGTGGCCCGAGATAAATATCTTGCTCGGCCCGGGATTTGAACCCGGGAGCAAGTATCATAATTATAAGTGGGGTTGTCGAGGTTCCGGGCTGCTGGGGTTCCCCCGGATGTATAAATCATAAAGCTATATGATCTACTCGACTATCGCCACTCCATATTAATATTCACATACTGAAATCTTGACATACTGAAATCTTGAAAAATTTGAAATAAGCCTATATCCATCCTCGGAAATCCTATCATATTGAGCGAGCAATTTCTGTATTTTTATATCTGGTTATTTATGTTCAACGGATCTCGAAAACGGCTCTAACAATTCTCACGAAATTTGGAACATAGTAGGTTTATGATATAAAAATTCGATTGCACTAGGTCTCATCCTTGGGAAAACTTGCTGAACGACATTAAAAGAATAATTCATCCTTGGCTGAAGCAGCTGAGACTTTCGTCGTCTATGGAAGGTAAAACGTGAGCGAGTGTGTATGTGAAAAATCAAAATATCGCATCCCCGAAATTCGTAAGATGACATATAGCTAGCTGTGAAATAAACACGATCATTTTGGAGAATTGTGTTCTGTTTATCAATAAATAAAAATCTGGTGTGGGGAACTCACTCAACTTTCCTTCCCGTTATGAAAATTGATCACCTGACGCTAGTGTTCACGCGCATCTCAAGTCTACTATTCAAAGATTTGAGCCAGCTGGTGACAGGACAATAACGCTGGAGAGACACGAGGTCTGCTATCTCCTCATAGTGAATCAACAGTTAGTTGCAATTGAATAATCACATTTTCTCGAATTTCGAGCTTATTTTCAATTTAAGATGAAAACGTTACTGAAAATAAATTGTAGAGATTCTCATGCTCAATCTTTTCCACTTGAAATTTGTTTAATTTGTATCTGAAGCCTGATAATTGGGAATCTTAAATCAAACATTGCATAGATGGGGCGGAGCTCCTGAAATGTTTACAGATATGGGACTTGTGGCCCATCAATGACTATTCTAGGTATAAATTTGATTCAAATCGTTGAAGCCGTTTACGAGAAAATCGCGATAAACCCTTTTTGACAACATTTTCGCCATTTTAGCCACCATCTCCAATTGCATTTGATCGAAATTGTTCGTGTCGGGTCCTTATAGTTTAAGGACCTTACGTTCCAAATTTCAAGTCATTCCGTTAATTGAGAGATGAGATATCGTGTACACAGACACACATACACTCATACACACACACATACAGACCAATACCCAAAAACCACTTTTTTGGACTCAGGGGACCTTGAAACGTATAGAAATTTGGAAATTGGTGTAGCTTAATTTTTTTCGGAAAGCAATACTTTCCTTACCTATGGTAAGCAAAGTAAAAATAACGAGCGAAGCTCGGTGCCCCGATATTTGAGAATCTTTATGCAAAGATTCAAGTTAATCAGTCCAGTAGTTCCTCTCCTACTTTATCTGGCTTTGATTCCTTGCGTTTTTCTCTCTTTATCTTCACCATAATCATCCACTCCATTTGCTCTTCTCCTCCAACTCCTCTCATTCCAATTTTTTCTTATTTGTTCCAACATTTTCCACGATTTTCTCTCCTTCTCTACTTCACACTCCACTTCTCTTTCTCTCTCTTCCCAAAGGCCAATGAAACAGAGCCACAAAAACTGAGTAGAAGCGGCAAAACTATCCACTGAGGTCTGGGAAACTGTTGGAAATATGTTTTTCTTTAGCCGACTGTCATGAGATAAATGGTTTTAATTCATCTTCATGAAAAACATCTTTTTGTGGCGCTCCGTTCTCCTTCTTCTTGTTCTTGTTCTTTCTCTTGCTCTTGTTCTTGCTCTTCTCCTTTTTCTTCTTCGTCTTTTTCTTCTTTTTCTTCTTCTTCTTCTTCTTTTTCCTCTTCTTCTTCTTCTTCTTCTCCTTCTTCTTTTCGCGTTTTCATTTCAAGGACAGGATGATATTATTTCGTGCTCTGGTCTCGTTATTAAGTTGCGGCTACGGAGCCCAGACATTTTCCAAGGTATTTTCTCTATTTTTCCAGAAATTTTCCTCATTTCCCGAGCCCATTTACTCCAGAAACCTTTGGATATTCTTCTTCTCCTCCTCTTCCTCCCGTCACCTTTTTCCTTCTCCTTCTCTCGTTTTTGGTAGAGAGTTAGTGAGGAGGATATTTTTAATATTCTTTCCGAAGAATGGACATTGATATGTCCAAAGCTCCGCCAATATTTATGTAGATGCATAACAATATAATTATCTATAGTTATTATATTACAAATCGCTTTTTCATATCATATACAGTTCAATAATCATTTTCTTAGTCTATATTATGTAAATTCATCTATAATTTTGCTGTATTGTAAGCTATTGTATATAAGTGTATAAGCCAGTATATATTGTAATCTACATAAATAAAGTACTCAATCAATCAATCTCCATCTCCTTCCACTTCTCCATCTCCTCCACCACCTCTTCCCCCTTTCTCTCTTTGTACACATCCTTCTCCTCCTCCTCCTCATTCACTTCCTCTTCTTTCTTCTTCTCCTCCTCATTCTCTTCGTCTTCCTCTTCCTTCTCCACCTCCTTCTCCACCCCCTCCTCCGTTTTCTTTTCCTACTCCTCTTTCCTACGTCTCTTCGTCTTCTTCCTCCTCCTCATCTTCGTTCTCCTCCTCCTCTTCTAACTCCACCACATTCCCCTCCTCCTTCTCCTTCTCCTTCTCCTTCTCATCCTCCTTCTCCTTCTCCTTCTCATCCTCCTTCTCCGCCTCCTTTTCCACCTCCTTCTCCACCCCCTTCTCCACCTCCTCCTCCTCTTCCCTCGTCTATTCGTCTTCCTCCTCCTCATCATCACCGTTCTCCTCCTCCTCCTCTAACTCCACCACCCCCTCCTATACCACATTCCCCTCCTCCTTCTCCTTCTCCTTCTCCTTCTCATCCTCCTTCTCCTTCTCCTTCTCATCCTCCTTCTCCGCCTCCTTTTCCACCTCCTTCTCCACCCCCTTCTCCACCTCCTCTCCTCTTCCCTCGTCTATTCGTCTTCCTCCTCCTCATCATCACCGTTCTCCTCCTCCTCCTCTAACTCCACCACCCCCTCCTATACCACATTCCCCTCCTCCTTCTCCTTTACCTCATCATCCTCCTTCTCCACCTCCTTCTCCACCTCCTCTTCTACATTCTTCTCCTCCTTCTCTTCCTACATCTTTTCGTCTTTCTCCTACTCCTCCTCCCCTCCACCTCATCTTCTTCCTCCTCCTCCTCCTCCTCTCCTCCTCCTTCTCCTCCAACTCCACCACCCCTCCTCCTCCTCCTCCTCCACATTCTCCTCCTCCTTCTCCTTCTCCTCCTCATCCTCCTTCTCCTCTTCCCCTCAATGTTTCTCATCTACATCCTCCTCCTCCTCCTCCTCCTCCTCCTCCTTCTCCTCCAACTCCACCACCCCTCCTCCTCCTCCTCCTCCACATTCTCCTCCTCCTTCTCCTTCTCCTCCTCATCCTCCTTCTCCTCTTCCCCTCAATGTTTCTCATCTACATCCTCCTCCTCCTCCTCTCGCCAGTTCTCCTTTTTTTGTCTTCACTGGCCGTCTCCCTTCAACAACCGCTTCTACTTCTATTTTCTATCCACCAACTTTATAAAATTATCATAATGCATCATATCATTTTCATATTATCTAGCTGGACATCAGTGGTCAGATTAGTGAACTGGATATCCAAGTTTAGTTAACATTAATGGATTGACAGCCACATTGTTTTTCATCATCAAAACCTGTGGTGAGATTTACATTATAAAGTCAGCGGAAATGGGAAGATATTTTGTTCGCATTCTCTCTTTCACGGTATTCTATTGTAGATGACTGGGATTCAATTTCTTCTGTTATATCTGATATGATATGAAAATTCTGGATGTATGATGGTTAACAAAATTAACCTTATCATAGGAACCTCACAAAAATTAATCAAGGAATCATAATGTTATATTTCTTGTGCTGATAATAATTATGGAAGAATATCCGGATCAAGGGTCCAAAACAAATATTATACACTAGAAGTAGAGAAATCTTTTATAATATAAATATAAATAATTTTATATTATAATATAAATATAATTAAATGTGCCATATTTTTATCTATTTTCTGTATAGGGCTACTTGTAATATAAATATAAAGAAAATATTTCAAGAAAAGGGTACTGAGATTTTTATTTTCTTTATATTAATATAAATCTGCTATATTTGTATTCTGTGCTAGAAGGTAGTGGATGCACAAGGTTCTAATTGAAAACTTGACAAACTGAAAACTTGATCTACTGAGATCTTGAAGAATTTCAAATAGGCCTATTACCATCGTCGGTGAATTTATGAATTTAGAATATATATATATATATATATATATATATATATATATTCATAGTTTGAACTTTGAAATAAGAAAGAAATAAGAAAGGAGGTGTGCTTACAATATTTATTGTGGTCCTGATTTTTTTATTTATTCTTTGGATACATGAGGGAAGTCCAGAACCAATTTCTTCATGCAAAATTTCCTTGTGCTAGATACAGGATGGCCCAAAAACCTCGTATATTCGGTACATTTTCGAGTTTTCATCTATTTCTGTCAAATCCAGTACAGAAAAATCGGACAGGAAAATTTGCTGTCGCCTTTTTCTCAGATTCCTTAGATTATGAAATTCTGAATAAGATGAGATCATTCGGAACTCTGTATCTCCAATGAGTACTGAGTTATGATCTTTCAAAATTGAGTAAAATTTAAAGAAAAAAAACAATTTCGATGAATATCAGTTTTTGATCAACAATACTTTCCGATTGTTACCATTCAGATGTATAATTAAGTATCCCTCCAATATAGAGAAAATTCTGAGATATATACAATACAATCTGAGATCAGGTAGAGCGCTCTATCTCATATAAATCTTCAGGTACACATGGCAACAAAGATCCTTGTATTGTGAAAAACACCTAGTTTTTAGCTTCAATCATCATTACCAACTACATTGACCTCACATTGCTATTTCGTACAATGTCATAAGTTCATGAGATATGTTATACAAGAATCACCCGTTAGATGCACTTACTTTCAGTATTTCCTAGTGGAGAAGCGCGCTTAAGGACATCTCAAGGATCAAAATTTCAAACACTTACAAATTTTGACACAATGCTCGAATCTCATCGTACTACACTTCATTCTTCTTGTCTCGTCAAGGCGGTTCAAAGCATGCATAAGTTGCATTATTATACATTCATGCAACTCTTCATAAGTTGAATTCAGTCGAGAAATGTTCATAAGTTGAATTCGGTCGAAAAATGATAAATTTATTAAATCATCAGAAGTATGATTCCTTGATGAATAAATATAGTTTTCAATCGTCAAAATTTAAATTTACTCTGAGTGATAATTGACTGAATTTCAGAAGAGTGCATTTATTATTCTATTTCGGTCTTTTAAAAAGTTTTCTGAATTTGGGAGAGAAATAATACAAGGACTATCTTAGTTTTTTTCTCACAGTGAATGCTTTCTTGCGAAAATGATAAATACATAAACAAATAATTCATAGAAACACTTGACTCACATGGGCTTCTTTTTAAAATTAATAAAAAACATATAAAAATTTTGTAGTAAAAACCGTTATTTCAACTTGAAAATGACCTAAGTTAGGATCAAAACCAATTGTTGAACTATTTTAAAGTTTTTACAAAATAAAGGGTACTTCAATATTTTTATATTGCTTTTGTTAACAAACAATTCATTATTTTCAACAAGAATGAACAGTTGTTATCAAATCAGATATCATCTATCTTCAATGAAAGGCAGTGGGAAGGCAGAGAATCGGCAACACTGCTCTTCTATCTTCCTCCACTGCCATCATAACGTGAACGCATTTTCCATTTATCAGTTTTTAAGATTAAAGGGTACTTCAAGATTTCTTTTGTTAATTCATATTTTTCAACAAGAGTGAACAGTTGTTATCACATCAGATATAGCTATCTTCTATGAAAGGCAGTGGAAAAGCAGAGAATCGGCAACACTGCTCTCCCATCTTCCTCCACTGCCAACATAACGTGAACGCATTTTCCATTTATCAGTTTTTAAAAAATAAAGGGTACTTCAAGATTTTTATATTGATTTTGTTAACAAATAATTCATTATTTTCAACAAGAATGAACAGTTGTTATCACATCAGATATCATCTATCTTTTATGAAAGGCAGTGGGAAGGCAGAGAATCGGCAACACTGCCCTCCCATCTTCTTCCACTGCCATCATAACGTTAACTCATTTTCCATTCATAAGTTTTTAATGAATAAAGTGAAAAAGGATTGAGATGGCCGGATCGACATTTGTAAAAATGAAAAAATTGTTCACGAGCCGGGACATAAATATAGAATTGAAAATGAGGATGTTACGCTGTTACATGTTTTCCACTCTCTTGTATGGGATGGAATCATGGACCCTCAAATAGAGCCATATGGATAAGTTGGAAGCCTTTGAGATGTGGTGCTACCGAAGGATGTGGCGGATTCCATGGACGGATAGAGGCACGAACATGGAAGTCCTAGGGAGAATGAAGAAGCAATGTGAAATTGTTTACACCATAAAAAAGAGAAAACTCCTGTATCTTGGACATCTCATGAGAAGCCACAAATATATAACTCTCCAGAATATAGTCCAAGGAAAAATCAGCGGAAAAAGGAGTGTTGGAAGGCGACGTGTTTCCTGGCTTAAAAATGTGAGGGATTGGTTTGACTGCTGCAGCAAAGACTTGTTCCGAGCGGCAGTGAATAAGATCCGGATTGCTGTGCTGATAGCGAACCTCCAATAGGAGACGCACTAGAAGAAGAAGAAGAAGTGGGAAGGCAGAGAATCGGCAACACTGCTCTCCCATCTTCCTCTACTGCCATCATAGCGTGAACGCATTTTCCATTTATCAGTTTTTAAATATAAAGGGTACTTCAAGATTTTTATATTGTTAACAAATAATTCATTATTTTCAACAAGAATGAACAGTTGTTATTACATCAGATATCAGCTGCTATTTTCCAGAGAAAGGCAGTGGAAGATAGAGAATCGGCAACACTGCTCTTCTATCTTCCTCCACTGCCATTGTGACGTGAACGCATTTCCCATTTATCAGTGGTAACGAGTTTTAAAAATTGTACGACAAATCTGATATCAGAGTCACATTTTGACAATGTAATTTGGCCGGTGGCGTGAAAAGGGGGAAAATGGCTTTCAATTAATGTCAGAGTGGGACAGACGATGTCAGCCATCTTTGTCCGATGTAATTACTCACCACCAGCTGACAGACAATCAAATAATTCAGCGGATCACATCCTGAATTGAGCAGAGCAGAGCAGACATGTTTTATGGTTTGACTGACACTCATATTTCATCATCAACTACTCAATTACTGATAATGTTTTCCTCCTATCTGTTACTACTTTTTCGCCACACTTGGATGTAATGAGCTGGTTTACGTGCGTCATATGGAGGCCGAAAGTGATTGTTTTCCGACCAGGCCGGTAAAACTTTACGGCCCTAGGGCTGTAAAATGACCTTGAATAACAGCTGATCGTGTCCGATCTCACAAAAATCATAGAGATAATCTCATAACGACTGTAATAATCTATATAATTATGTATCGTGAATCGCGGTATCATGTCTATAATATATTTTATGAATTACTGTTTCATAATTTAATATTTATTATTGTGTTTTTGATATCAAACAATAGAATACGATGATATCTTCATAGCCTCAACAATATAATGTTGGCTGCATTGTCCATTGTCAGAAAGGTAAGTATCGCAAGTCTTTAAAAGTGAAGAATCGAATTTGAAATCAAAGTACAATAATTGTATCAATATTTAAAAGTGAGGTAGAGTAATAATTGTTTCTTTTTTATTATCGAATTCCACTTCTTAATGCAATACAATCAACAATAATAATAGGAAAATACAGCAGATATCTAAAGTTTAAGGTAAGCCTACTGGTGAAACTCAGCCTTGACTGAAAAATTCCTAGTAATTTTTCCGTAATTCATTATTAAAACTTTTAGATAATTTTTCTTCAATATCAAACCATATAGAGAAAACATTAGGCCCACTCAAGATTGAATCTTCGAATGTTTTCTCTATGATTTAACTATTTTCAGAGCAATATTTTGTTGTGAAAATGCCGGCAAACCGACTTCAAGTTTGCCGCTATAGGCTACACTATATTATAGTAGCCTACATACGTTACCTGACTTACAGGCCTCTTTGATTAAAAATATGCAATGGCCGAGAGCGAAAAGGCGTGAGACATCACAACTCAAAGTTCATTGAATTACAAACATGATCTAGGTTCGAACCTCGCGGTCAGTGACATTTTTTTTTTGTCGATGAATTTCGACTTTTATTAGCTATTTTTTATATTAGTTACCGTAATTTAAATTTCAATCAATTTTTTAGATATATTTTGAGACAAAACTGTGAAATATGCAATTATATTAATTTTTTAATCACATTATTTCAAAATAGTAATGGAAATTCTATTCATCCATCTATCCATGAGATATTGCACCAGGCGCAAAGCGCGAGCTATAAAAATTCAAACAATTATTCGAAATATTAATAGTATAAAAATATGGTCACTATTGTAAATTATCAATTAGTAATATTGAAATTAATTGACAGTGAAAGTTGTCATAACCAAGATTCAAACTATCAAAATAGGCTGTTTGAATTTTATTTATTTTTTAATTTCTTATATATTGGGAATTTTTTTTTTTTGGTGTGGCGAAAAATAGCGTTCGCACCATGGGCAAAAATGTATTTTCGCCACACTGCACAGAAAGCAGCTGTTTTCCAGTCCCTACGTAGATCTGAAAGACCTTGTTTGCAGACGATGTCAGAAAAGGGTTTCTTTTCCGGGCTAGGCCAGAAAGTTGTCTCTTTCCAGCCGCTCATGGAAGTAGTTAATAAGTCATCCGCTAGATCGGGCGAGTGGCCACTTTCATCATCAGCTAAAGTCGCCATGATTTCAGTTCCAGTTTCGAATCAAACTAATTTGCTTCGCAACCAGTTTTATTCAATTATTTATTGTTGATTAGTGCATTCCAAATTTTCAAAAATGCTTGAAGATGACCATGGTATTCCAAGTGAAATTTTAAAAGAATCTGAAATCCTGACTGCAAATCTTCTACCACTAAAATCAAGAGATAGGTACGATAGCTTAACAAGTATTCTTTATTTTGTATTCTTTAGTCTATTTATTTTGTCAGCAATACCTGTAGTGTGGCAAAAAATATCGTTTGCACCAAGGGCAAAAATGTTTTTCCAGCTCTCAATCTTTTCTAGTCCTCGGCCTACGGCCTCGGACTTGAAAACCGATTTCGAGCTGGAAAAATCTCATTTTCTGCTCTAGGTGCGAAATATACTATTCCGGCTCTCAATCTTTTCTAGTCCTCGGCCTACGGCCTCGGACTTAAAAACCGATTTCGAGCCGGAAATATCTCATTTTCGGCCCTAGGTGCAAAATATACTATTTCGCCCCACTTGGATGTAATGAGCTGGTTTTCGTGCGTCATATGGAGGCCGAAAATGATTGTTTTCTGACCAAGCCGGTAAAATTTTTACGGCCCTTGGGCTGTAAAATAACCTTGAAGTCAGCTGATTCTGATTTGATGTGAACGTGTCTACAAAATAGTTTAAGAAATGGAATCAGTTCATGCTTCTAGAATTGAATAAAGTATTTTTCAATAAGATACTATCATTTTATTTGGATGAATGAAATACGAATAAGATATTATAGACTATTCAAATTCAATTTTCAGAGTATAATAGAATCTAACCTCAAACCTCCTAGTACTGCGTTTATCACGGAACATGGTGGATAAACGGAATCATTTTATGCTTCTAGAATTCAATAAAGTATTCTGCAATAATATACTATCATTTTATTTGGATGAATAAAATACAGATAAGATATGTATTATTATAAACTATTCAAATAATTCGATTTTCAGAGTAGGATAGAGCTTCTAACCTAAACTTCCATTGACATTCAGATTGGCCAAATTTCAAGTGTGCTAAAATAGCTGATCAAAAACGTTTCATTATTTGTGTTTATCATTCAATAATTAAAACATTTATAATAATATCATCTTATTGTCATTTGGAAGAATAAAAAGTATAAACTCAACCTCTTACATAATTGAAAATAATCTTTTAGGTTATT
The DNA here is from genome assembly GCF_014356525.2 of Nilaparvata lugens. NCBI lineage: Eukaryota > Metazoa > Arthropoda > Insecta > Hemiptera > Delphacidae > Nilaparvata > Nilaparvata lugens. The sequence goes on along the minus strand of NC_052517.1, from coordinate 16,413,656 downwards.
TAGACAAATCAGAATAAAAAATAAAAATATACTTGGACAATTTCCTGATATTCAGATTACCTCAGATTTGCTAGAGCTATGACCTTTTGCTTTTGCTTTTGGAAGTGCTTAATAAGCAATTATTCTCATATATATATATATATATATATATATATATATAATATATATATATAATATATATATATATATATATATTTTTTTTTTTTTTATTTGCCTGTGTGGCGAAAAATAGCGTTCACACCATGGGCAAAAATGTTTTTCCGGCTCTCAATCTTTTCTAGTCCTCGGCCTACGGCCTCGGACTTGAAAACCGATTTCGAGCCGGAAAAGTCTCATTTTCGGCCCTAGGTGCGAAATATACTATTTCACGCTTTTTATTCTTGGTTGTGTTTCATTTTTCTCTTTCTTGTTCCTTCAGTCCTTGAATCGATTCTTTTTCCTCCTCTTTTCTCTCGCCACACTTTTTCTTCTCCTTCTCTCCGCCTACTCCTCTACCTCGCTCTTCTCCTCCTCCTTCTTCTTCTCCTTCTCCTTCTCCTTCTCCTCCTCCTCCTCCTCCTCCATCTTGACCACTTCCTTCTTTTCACCCTCTTAATCCTTATCTTCCTCCTCTTTTTCTCTTACTCCTCCTCCTTCTTCTTCACCTTCTCCTCCTCTTCGGGTGGATCCTCGGGAGGATATTTTTAATATTCTTTCCGAAGAATGGACATTGATATGTCCAAAGCTCCGGCAAATTATGTAGATGCATAACAATATAATTATTATCTATAGTTATTATATTACAAATTGCTTTTTCATATCATATACAGTTCAATAATATTATTTTCTTAGTCTATATTATGTAAATTCATCTATAATGTTGCTGTATTGTAAGCTATTGTATATAAGTGTATAAGTCAGTATATTATATTGTAATCTACATAAATGAAGTAGTCAATCAATCAATCAATCAATCTTCCTTCTTTTGTTCTTCCTCCTTCTCTTCCTCACCCCTTCACGCCCTCCTTCACCTCCTACTCTTCCTCCACCCTCCTTCCTCCTTCCTCCTCCTAACCCTTCACTTCCTCCTCTTCCAGATCATTTTCCTCCTCCTTCTTCTTCTTCTCACAGTACCTATTCCCCTCCACTTCTTCCGACTCCTACATACTATCCTCCTCCCATTCCTATCATGTCTTCTGTTTATTCTCTTTCTCCTTCTCTTCGTCCTTCTTCATCACCAATTCCTCTTCCTCCTCTCCTCCCTCCTTCTTCTTCGTCAAATCATTGTCTTATATATCTCATGTTTCCTCTTCCATCTCTTTCACCACCCCTACCGTCCCCCTTATTATCATCTTCTTCCTCCCATCTCCCCTCTCTTCATTCACCTTTTCTTCTTCACTCCTCCTTCTGTTCATCCAATCCCTTTCCATTCTCTCATTCATTAGTTTGTATTCTAGTACCATCAAGACAACTCCTCTTTCTTATTATTGTCTCTCCGTCTTCCCTGTTCTTCTTCTCCTCCTCCTATTGCTCCTCCTTCTCCTTATCATCATCCTCCTTGTCCTCCTCCTGCTCCTTCTTCTCCTCTTCTTCCTCATTTTCCTTCTCCTCTCCTTGTACTCTACTATCATCAACACTACTCCTCTCTCTCTAATTTTAGTCTTCTCCCCCTTCTTCTCCTTCTTCTTCATCTTCATCTTCTTCTTCTTCTTCTTCTTCTTCTTCTTCTTCTTCTTCTTCTTCTTCTTCTCTTCTTCTTCTTCTTCTTCTTCTTCTTCTCTTCTTCTTCTTCTTTCTTCTTTTCCTCTTCTTCCTCTTCTTCTTCTTCTTCTTCGTCTTCTTCTTCTTCTTCTTCTTCTCTTCTTCTTCTTCTTCTTCTTCTTCTTCTTCTTCTTCTTCTTCTTCGTCTTCGTCTTCTTCTTCTTCTTTTCCTTCTTCTTCCTCTTCTTCTTCTTCTTCTTCTTCTTCTTCTTCCTCTTCTTATCCTTCTCGTCCTCCACCTTCACATCCTCCCAATCCTCCACCTCCTCCTCCTTCTCATCCTCCTACTCCTCCTACTCCTCCTCCCCCTCCTCCTTCTCCTGCTCCACCTTCTCTTTCACCTCTTCCTCCACTTCATCCTCCTCCTCCTCCTCCTCCTCCTCCACACCCACCAATCCATATCTCCTGTCACAGCTATAAATTCGAAAGTGTCTCGAATCGCTTTGCACTTGAACAGCCCCAGGAAATAATCTAGAATATTGTGAGATGTACACTTTAAATTGTCAGCATTGATTTAAAATGAATCACTGATGTTGTCTATTAGAATCGCTGACAATTTCAAGTGGATCTCACTGCAGCAAGAATGCATTAGTGTTCCATTATAATTTCATCGATTTGAAAACTCCTTGCATTTCTCACTGTAAATGGATTTTAGCTTTGCAGGCTTTTACTAAATCGTGGTTAAATTATTTTCCATTTTCAGTTCCTGTCTGTTTTTTTCTTTCAACGATTTGTCACTTTCTATTTTAATCCCTTTGCTTGAAAATTATCAATTTTTGGCTGTTCGGTACACCTTTTTATTTTTATTTGAATTGGATAATCTTTTTCAATATAATTGTTAAGATCAAGAGTGTGATAAGGTGGCAACTGAAATTTTTGAGTGGTCTAATAAGCGAGTTATGGGTTGTTGAAGTGCTAATTCCGTTTTCTTTCCAGATCATAAACGGTTTCGAATTTTCCATTGGATTTATTTGATACATTCAGTATTATCATTGGCTTCGTTCTAATATGCGTTTTTTACGATTAATACCAAAATAAACAAGTTATCGAATTTACAAAAAATGTTATTTTTTTATTTATAAACAATAAAATGTTTTAGTTTGGAAAGATATATTTTTCGAATTTTTAAGAGAAGTTCTAATAATATAGTCGAAACCGTTTATGATCTGGAAAGAAAACGGAGTTAGCACTTCAACAACCCATAACTCGCTTATAAGACCACTTAAAAATTCCAGTTGCCACTTTTTCTCACTCTTATAATGATCTTAAAAATTATATTGAAGAAGATTATCCAATTTAAATAATAAAAGGAAATTGTACCGAGAAGCCTTTAGTTTTTTAATAAAATGTTATTAAATTATCATTCAAATCCACAAGGAAATTTTTCTCTTATTCTTATCTTCCTCTTATACTGTTATTAAACATGTACAGGAGTATAAGTTGATTAATGAGGTTCTTCTGTAGTTTACTGAAGTACGTTACTAGTAGTTCTGTGAACAGTAGACCCCACGCACTTTTTTCATCCACAAGTATCTGATGTCACCTGTTCTAGTTGATTCAGTTGAATCACAATTCACAATATTGAATCATAATCACTCTCAAAAGCTGTTATTTGTTTTCTCCTAGATCAAAAACTCACGCAATGTTAATAAACTCAGTTCACGTTCGAATTTGTATCCCATATGATTTATCCAGTTTCGTGATGATCTTTCCATCTGATAAAAATATTTCTCAACTATTTTGAAACTGATTTTTTCAATCAAGAATATTATAATTTCTTCGGCAATATTCAGTTCATTCAATCATTTTTTGACCGAGCGAAGTGAGGTCTAAGATACAAGTCGATGGTTTGGCATTTCTCTTAGTGTATGAATGTTTAAATGTTTATATGTTGCGCAACGCGGTAATAGATTTTCATGAAATTTGACAGGTATGTTTCTTGTTTGACATTTCAAATGCTACTTTTTTGAAATGTTAACAAACTCAGTTCAGTTTGAATTTGTATTCCATATGATATAATTCATCAAGTTCCGTGATAACCTTTCCATTTGATGGAAATTGATTTTTTACAATCAAAAATATTTCTTTAACATTATTCAGTTCATTCAATTATTTTCAATAACCTATCAAACTAGTTTTTTCAAATGTGAGAATATTGATACCAATGGGCACGCATCATTGGGCACGCATATTTATTCTCTTTTCAATTATGAAAATGTATTATTAAATCATGGAAAGATATATTCCCTTGATAAATTTTATATTTTTGGGATTTAATTGATAATTCATCAACAGCGATCAACAATTAATTGACCGAACGAAGTGAGGTCTAAGATTCAAGTCGACGGTTTTGCATTTCTCTTGATGTTCAAATGTTTAAATGTTTGAATGTTTATATATTTATATGTTGCGCATTTACGGCGAAACGCGGTAATAGATTTCCATGAAATTTGACAGGTATGTTTCTTTTTTAATTGCGCGTCGACGTATATACAAGGTTTTTGGAAATTTTGCATTTCAAGGATAATATAAAAGGAAAAACAAGCCTCCTTCATACGCCAATTTAGAGTAAAAATCAGACTAAAGAATTATTCATCATAAATCAGCTGACAAGTGATTACACAGAAGTTTGGAGAAACCAGTCTATTGCTGTATTTTGTAACATATTTGAAATTTGGGTAGATATAGAAATCCCTAGCTGAAGTACTAATAGGTCTGAGTAAAGTAACTGGCTAATATCGCCAAAGAGATAACATAAAGATTAGATAGCATCAGCTTGTCCTGGCTAAACGGTACAATAGCCTAAAAGGAATTGAAATAATTTTTTGCTAATAAATAATATTATATAAAATATTGAAGATTGAGGTTAGGCATAAACATTCAGTGATCGGCGACCTAACGATCGACCGAGCCATGCAACGTAGAATCTGACCAAACCCCTTGGCAGAGATCTATTGCGGCAAAACGGTATGCAATTTGGAAGAACAAAAGGTCACGTGGCTAACTATTATGATGCATGAAGCAAATAGTAATATATAGAAAATTAACTAGCATGTAGAGGGCATACTTAAAAAACCTAATAAAAATAATTAAATGTATCCAGGAAATAGGAGGTTACCAAGCGCATGAATACTGAAACAATTTGCATGCACCAATCACATAATGGCAGTTAATAGGCGGCAATAGTATGCCAATTCAAAAATATTTATATATATTTCTACAAATGATTAGAATTTGTATAAAATTGTTATATAGTCTATGTTATGGATATGGCCCGAAGGCAATGAAATTATTAAACCCACAACATAAGTAATAATTTAATATTTTAGTACGGTCTATTTGAACCTTCAATGGCGGAGGACTAGGATATTCAAATTTTATGTAAATTTGAAAGTCGGAAGTAAGAATTGTAAAATTGAGAAAGGAGAACCATCACTCGCCTGCCAAATGCCACCATGAGAGTTCCCTAAATATTATAGAGCGTAATACCTTGCTATAACTTGTAAAAAGCTAAAGTTAGTTTGAATTATTAAATTTCTTATAAGACTTTGTGATGCTCTTATAAAGCAGAAGTCATTTTCATTTTTTAAATAATTTTGTAACCCCTTGGAAGAGAAGACTCCGGCTACCATAGTCCAGGACCACCAGGAGTTGGATCGACATCAGCGGCTCATAAGAAGATTTCGACACGTGAGTGAGAAATATTGAATTAGTGAGGGCGCCCTTAGTGCTTCGAAATTACCTAATAATCAAAGCTAGCTCGTCGAAAGGGTTCTCTTATAAATTAAGAATTTAATAAAAAATACTTGCGCAAGTAAAGATAGTATTAAAGGTATTTTATTAGAGGAATAATGAGTCAGTACATTTCAGAAAATTCTAATAAATCAAAGAAGTATAAAATCTAGGCTATTAATACATATTCATATGATCTTTAATTTTTGCAATAATTTGCGATAGTTTGTTGTAGCTCTGATTCACTAGATGAATTGCTCTACTTATTCCATCAGGTGCCGAATCTTGCACCTGAGATAAAATATATATTCATTACAAAGAAATCTATTAGATACTAGAGAATTTAATATATATATTTGGATCATTGGTTGCCAATTTATCAAGTTGATTTTAAGGAACCTATTTTTAATAGAATTGTCCAAGTCGACAAGTATTAGCAAGCTTATATCGCAGCTACATACAAAGGGATGCATATGATTAAGAGATAAAAGCACATGGTAACGTTTCGTGCTATAAATTTAGAGAATAATATTTAGCCTGTGATAGTTTACTGATTTCGATTATTGTTCTATTTTTATATTATATATTTTTATCGCTCTTTATATTTTTTGCCCTGATCTATTTTTGCAATATTTGTTAATATATGTATCAAATTGTTTATGGTGTGCAATTATTTAATTCCTCAACACTATAGGATGAGTACCATATATATATATATATATTTTTTTTTTAAATGAATTACAAGAATTATAGGGGAAGCTCATACTGGGCCTATAAAGATTTTTATGAGACTGTATCTATTAAAAAACCACGACCTAATTTTTATAATTATATCAAAATATTTCATGCTCTACCGACTGATGCCAAGCAGGAGGCTAATCGTTATTTAAATATAAAGAATAACGTCATAATTTCCATAAGGTCTATTAGTTTCAATCAGGTACTTGTGGATGAGAATACTGCGTGAGGTCTACTGTTCACAGAACTACTAGTATCATATCAGATAGATAGTTCCGAATGATCTCATTTTATCAAAAATTTATATAATATAAAAAAAGGCGAGAGCAAATGTTTCTGCCCGATTACGAGATTTTGCAGAAATAGCTGAAAACTGGAAAATGAGCCGAAAATATGAGGTTTTTGGGCCAAGGAAAGTTTGCATGGAAAAATTGGACTTCTCTTATGTACCCTAATAATATATTAAAGAATCATAACCACAATATAAATTGCAAGCACACCCCCTTTTTCATGTCTATATTGACTGGACTATAACAGGCACAGCCCAAAACTGTTTCTTCCCCGAATTTTGATTTATACACTATAAATATTCCAAAAAGTAGGTTATGTTCCATACACTTGAATTCAGATCCAATTTTCAGTTCAAACATTTGAAAACAGAAAAGCTCTAATCTAGATTGTTTACAAACCAAATTGAATAACAAAATAACACTCACTAATCACTTAAAACTGTGAAATAACTATTAACTTATGATATTCTCTCATTTAGAATGATATACCATTCCATGTCAACAAATCAGATTATTTTGATCAAATCGACTGAAATTTCCATATTAATATTTCTCGTAAATAAGCTGATTGATTGCAAACAGCTGAACATAATAATTCTGTCTCTCTTTCACACAGGCACTCACATCTTCTGTTATTGTCAGACGACGAAATCATAATCTGTTTTTTCAAGGATGAATAATTATTATCCTTTTCATGTCCTTCAGCGAGTTTTCCCAGGGATGAGACCTAGTGCAATTCAATTTTTATACCATGAACCTACTATGTTTCAAATTTTGTGAAAATCGTTAGAGCCGTTTTCGAGATCCGTTGGACATACATAACCAGATAATCATTATTTACAGAAATTGCTCGCTTAATATAATAGGATGATCGAATATATCCAGTCATACGGATATTTTCTTCAAAACACAACTTATTTCATACAAACTATAGTCTCCATATATCACTGCATACTGAAGTACAGGGAAATAAACCGTGTTTTCCTGTATCATACTGGTATAATTGAAAAGTTTAGCCAATAATAGAACTCAGGCGAGCTGTAAATAATGACATAAGACTTGGGTCACTGCACATCATATGGGAAATCATCATCATCATCAACTTCATCATCATGATGACGCATTTTGGTCTCTTTCTCTCTAGTCACTCATTCTCTCTCTTTCTCTTATTTTCTCTTTCCTCTATCTCTATCTCTCTTTCTCTTCTCGAGTAGTTAATGGAAACGATATTACAGAATGTTTTATTCCTAGAATGGAAGTTTTGGTCTCTTTCTCTCTAGTCACTCATTCTCTCACTCTCTCTCTCTCTTTCCTCTATCTCTATCTCTCCTTCTCTTCTAGAGTAGTTGATGGAAACAATATTACAGAATATTCTATTCCAAGAATGGACGTTATCTGTTCAAACTCAACCGATTTATGTAGATACAACACAATTATATTATCATCATTCAAATTGTATTCCAACTCCATATCGTTCAATTATTCTCCTTTTGATAATTTGCTGAATACATTGGACAGTGAGCTTTATTGTTGGTTATTGTGCGTACAGGAAGTCATCGTAATCTACATAAAAGGATGAATGTAATATAATTATTCTGATATCTCTCTCCCGATTCTCTGCCTTGCCACTGCCTTCTATAGGGGACTGCTGATACCAGTATAATTATCTTAGACTGCTGATACCAGTATAATTATCTTAGACTGCTGATACCAGTATATCTTACTAGCTTACCGCGAACTTCGTACCGCCAGAAGTAAATGTATCTAATGTCACACTTGACTTTATTTGGTGAATCATGAAATTTATTTGACAATCAATATTTTCATTTAAATCCAATACGGACTTCCTATGTGCTTATTCATGTAGCATTTATTATTCCGAAAACTTATTCTTCTCAGTCAAATGGTAGTAATATCTATCAGTAAAGTGTTGAATTGAAAAAAATAGATAGGTTGAATCAGTGTTTTCATAGTTGTTGATTGTCAATAGATGGTCCAGGAAATATGCGATGTACGATGAATCAAACAGAATTTCATATTCTTTTCATCTTCCATTTTAGGATGAATATAAGCTAAGCTAAATTCAAAAAAGTAAATTATTCTGTCATCCTTCAGTAATCATTAATGAATGCAATATGAACAACTCTCTTTCATGAGGTGAATAATTTTTTTCCAAACTTTTCCGTGACTTGTTTATTACAGCTGGTAACTTGAGTAGCTAAATCATATTATCACGATATGATCTTGAATCATGATTATCTTTCCGTTCCTCGGTAGCCGCTTAGCCGAAAATTTCGAAAACATAGGTATGTAAAATGGATTAATAAATAATTATTATTAGCCCCCCTATTGAAATTTGTGGTTCCAGAAACCATCCCCAATATTCACACAACATATTCCTAAAGTTTCATGCCGTTCTGTCAAGTTGCTTTCAAGTCTATAGGGAACAAACAAACAAACACACAAACAGACATCATTTTTATATATATAGATGTGATATTAACTGTTCATCCTTGTTTAAAATTAACATTCATATTCGAACGAGCGTTAGCGAGTTCTCACTTTTGACTTATTGAAAGCCAAAGTCGTTGTCCGTCAGTTTGTATGTTCTACAATAACTTTAGAGAGAATTGACCAATCAGGTTCAAATTTTGAACACTTATTCGTCGAACGTTTTTACAGGTCGAGTTCCTTGTACAACAAAATTGGCTCACTCATTCGTCCTCTTTCAGGATATAAAAAAAGCATTGAAAGTGCATAAGAAGAGAATTTGTTTTTGGAAAATTTTGGAACGCGTTCCCATTTGAAAAAAAAAAGTTTGATTCAAAATGAAGCTGGTTACGAAATGAAGTTAGATCCATATGACGGATCCACGATGGCGGACAAAAGCTTTGAAGCGAAAGAATGGAGTTTTTTTCAATTAGAATAGGATATCCATGGAGCCCATATGTCATATCATACTTGTAAAAGAGATACTTAGCTAAGGATTAATAAATAGTTGTTCCCATAATAATTCTCACCAACTCTGTACAATTACAAGTTGCGGATCTCGGGGATCAATACAACAGTTCATGAGCGAGCTCTTCAACTCAGGGGGTCACCAGTTTATATGTCAAGGAAAATATATATTTCATCATCATCATCAACGATGAAGTATTTATATTTTCCTTAACATATAAACTATGACATAAATGTCCGCTACTTCAATGATTCAATAATAAATATTCATAATTGATATTGAATATTTTGTTAGTTTATTACATTGGTACATTGTTGGAAAACGATCTGGGAACATTGTGCAACTTGGATAGCGCTATCTATTTGTCAAATGATAGACAAAGATAGCAACACCAATGCTAATCGAATACTGCCATTAACTATGTTTTTATCCATAGACAAAAGATACAATGCAGGTGTTAAGAACAGGGATTTTCCCAAAACTAATTTCAACCTTGTAACAACCTTATTAATTAAAAGAATGCGAAATTTATATTATTAGTTTCAAAAATAAATATTAAAATTATCAATAATATTCAAAATTAGTAATTAATTATTTTAATAATTATTATTTAAGATTAATTATAATTAAAATTAATAAGATTATTTTAACCTTATTAATTCAAATTAAACACTCAAGAGGAATAATTATAACGTGGACCAAGCAATAGCTATTGTATCATCTTTGAAATATTGGTATCCTAATTCCTATTTCAATTTTTCAGACCCTCAGACCGCACCCTGAAAGATGCCGAGGTGATAGCGGGGCGTCTCAGACGTCTAGACGTTCTGAGTAAACTGCCAACCGCCGCCATCTTGGAAATCGCTTTCCACGGCCACTATGAGGATTTGGAGAGGGGTGTGACGTGTGAGTAAAAAATGTTCACAACTTCTCTCTCGAAATTCACATTTTCCTGGATAAACCAAGCTGCTATCAAACTCATGAATTCTACAGATGGATATGAGCTCTAGATTTATTAATATAATTCCATTTGATATTCATCAAAGAGTAGATTTGAAGGGAATAGAGGATTGGATTAAGGAAAAGTATTTCTTCTGCCTGGGACCTGAATGGTGGTTATAGTAGCCTATATTTATATATATTTTTACTTTCCTTGCCCTATTACCATAGGTAAGGAAAGTATTGCTTTCCAAAAAAAATTAAGGTACCCTGATTTCAAGTTTTCTATACGTTTCAAGTCCCCCTGAGTCCAAAAACATGATTTTTGGGTGTTGGTCTGTGTGTGTGTATGTGTGTGTGTGTGTATGTGTGTGTGTGTGTGTATGTGGTGTGTGTGTATGTGGTGTGTGTGTGTATGTGTGTATGTGTGTATGTCTGTGACACGATAACTCCATTCCTAATCAACCGATCGAATTGAAATTTCAAACTTAGGTCCTTATACCATGAGGATCCGACAATAAGAAATTCAATAAAATTCAATTCAAGATGGCGGAAAAAATGGCGGATAATTACTAAAAAACCATGTTTTTCACGTTTTTCTCGAAAACGGCTTTAACGATTTTCTTCAAATTCATACCATGGATAGCTATTTATAAGCTCTATCAACTGGCATGAGTCTCATTTCTGGGAAAATTTCAGGAGCTCTGTAATATTCTTGAGAAAAATTGCGGATAATGACGAAAAAACCATGTTTTTCACGGTTTTCTCGAAAACGGCTCTAACGATTTTCTTCAAATTTATATCATAGATAGCTATCTATAAGCCCTATCAACTGGCATGAGTCTCATTTCTGGGAAAATTTCAGGAGCTCCGTAATATTATTGAGAAAAATGGCGAATAATGACTAAAAACCATGTTTTTCACGATTTTCTCAAAAACGGCTCTAACGATTTTTTTCAAATTCATACCCTGTATAATTATTTATCAGATCTATTAGCTGGCATGAGTCTTTTTCCTGGGAAACTATTGGGGGGTCCACCCTATCCTTGAGAAATGGACTTTGTAACCTCCATCTCGTGCATGAGGTAGGTAGGTAGGTAGAGCAGTTTATAAGAAGTACACAGTCATAGTCAAGATATTTCATCTGTAGAACAGCTGTTTTGACGACTTTAAAAAAAAAATCATCTAATTTCACAATTTACACGAAGGAAAAAGTACTCTGAAAACAATAATTATAATATATACACATATACAGTAGTCTGATCGTAGTTGCAAATAATGCAAATTATGTTGCCGCCAATAATTGTCATGATGTTATTCCCCTAAATTATTCTCGTTTGAGAGTGAGGCTTACAGTTCAATGAGCAAGGAAAGTTGTGTGAGTGTACCACACCAGATTTTTTATAAAGCAATCTCTTTATAATTTTTTGTAATTCCTTAGACCTAAATGGTAGTCGTATTTTTTATCTCTGTTTTATTTTAGTTTTTCCTGTTGGAAAATCTTTTTTTCTCTCTCTCAAAATTCGTTATCACTCTTTTGTTTTTGCAGTGAAGTATTTTTTTCTTGTCATCAACTCGATGTTGCATTGTTAATTGTATTTTGTTTTTAGTTTTTATTTTTGCGACTCCCACCAGCGGTCAAAGACTTTTCTTTTGCTGGTGGTGCCTGAAAAAATTTTAGTTTTTAGTTCTCGGTAGTTTATTTTATTTTATTTTCTTGTAATAAGTGTTGACTTATTAACCTTGATTTGTTGCATTGTTAAACTCTGGCAATAAAGAATTGGATTTTATTGAGATATCAAATGAAAAGAATAAGAAATTGTCAGAATAAATGTATGATAAATTGAATAAATTAAATAATTGTCTAATAAACTAGTAGTTCTGTGAACAGTGGACCTCGCGCTCAGTAAGTTACATTGACCTGTTGTTATGTTTTCTCAGTAATTAATAAATCAATTTATCAGTGATAACATGTGTCCCAAATATTTGGGAAAGTACAGGGGCGGCGGCGGGGAAGAATTTGGAAGGTCTGGAGGTTTTCCTGTAGCCTCCAGTGTAGTATGCAACAGATTAATTTGGTGTTCAGTTTTCACAGCGATCTTATAGTTTTGGCTGAGAATTTTTCGTATTTGGAAAAACTTCAAATTTTTGATGAAAATT
>NC_052517.1:16361098-16398598 GCF_014356525.2 Nilaparvata lugens | reverse complement strand
CTTGCTCTCTTCTCCTCCCTTATTCCCTCCCATTATCCTTCTTCTCCTCTCCTTCTCACTATTTCTCAATTCTCCTTTCCTAGTCTAGTAATATCTGTTAGTATCTTTGTAATCTTCTCCTCTTTTTCTCCTCATTTGATAGAGAGTTAGTGGGGAGGATATTTTTAATATTCTTTCCGAAGAATGGACATTGATATGTCCAAAGCTCCGCCAATTTATGTAGATGCATAACAATTTAATTATTATCTATAGTTATTTATTATAAATTGCTTTTTCATATCATATACAGTTCAATAATTATTTTCTTAGTCTATATTATGTAAATTCATCTATAATTTTGCTGTATTGTAAGCTATTGTATATAAGTGTATGAGCCAGTATATAATGTAATCTACATAGATAAATTACTCAATCGATCAATCAATCAATCCTCCTCCTTCCTTTCTCCAATCTCTTCTCCTTTTCTATCTACCTCCCTCCTCGTCATTCTCCTTTTCCTCCTTTCATCCTAAATCTCTCAATTCCCCATTCATAGTTCACTCCCATTTGTTAGCCACATCGCATAAAGAACTACGGCTCCAAAACATGAGCCACAAGTCTCTTAGTGAACAAGAGTGACCATCAATTACTCGCCGACACTCTGACGCATGAAATGCATCAGGAAGCATCCATTGACGTCTCACTTACCACATTACTCTCTCTCCACCACTCGCTCTCTCAACTCTCTTCCTTTCTTTTTCTCTCTTTTCTCCTTTCTTTTCTCTTTATATCAATCATTATTTTCTTTCCCCCACTTTCTCCCACACTCACTCTCATTCACCCTTTCTATTTCCTATTTTCTGTCTTTTCTCATCAAATGAATCATTCTTTTCTCTCACTCACTCTCTTAATTCTAGCATAGAGAAACAATAGCGTAAGTAGAAATCCCATGGTATAGGGAATTTATGTGGCAACTTTTACTGTTATCTCAAGCCGATTACTGTCGATTATTGTCAATTTTTACTGTTTTGTTGGGGTGATAGTGTATGAACGGCACAATTTGAGATACTACCAGCGTCACACAGCTGCATAGGAAAGAACTTTGTGAACTATCGACTTGGGATAACAGTAAAAGCTGCGACATAAACGCCCTATACCATGGGATATCTACTTATTCTATCGTTTCTCTATGATTCTAGGGGTCCGTATCACAGAGACAAGTTCTCACAGAGACAAGTAGTGTTTTTGAACGATATTAGTGTCACAGAGACAAGTTTCATAGGAACAAGTAGTTTTATAAATGGCAGTCTCACAGGAACAAGTTCCCACAGAGACAAGGTGAGTCTCACAGAGACAAGGTGAGTCTCACAGAGACAAGGTGAGTCTCACAGAGACAAGGTCTGTCTCACTGGAACAAGTAGTGTCAGTGGAACAAGAAGAGGGGTAAAATCCCATTCGAACAAGTGTAGTCTCACAGAGACAAGTTCAGTCTCACAGGAACAAGGTTGGTGTGGTGTGTTGCCTACACATGAAGATGAAGGCATTCCATTTGCTCTAATAAATTGGATGTCATCTGTTTTTTAATATATTATATACATATATATTATGGTGACATGAATAGAATAGAATGACTGCCTTTATTTTTCTTAGAAAGCGAAGTTAGGGCGCAGTCGACCCTCTCTTACACTCAACTCTCTATCAAGTATTATAACAATAAGAAGAAATAAATACAAATAATATGATTAAAAACAAACAATAGTTAAGTTATCTACTATTTGAAATAATAACAAATTTTAAATTATTGAAAAGAAAGAGAAAAAAATGACATTGAAAATAATACATAACAATGCTGAATGATAGTATTTTCTGATACTTCATCACTTTAGTAAAAAATAAGACACTACAGAATACAATACAGTAGGCCTACATAGCAACTGAAGTGTTTGCTATACATTTCATTTCCTACTATCACTATGTAAATCTCGAAGTGGATAAGTAAATTACATTATGATTTATTTAAATAGTAAAATAGAATCTTCCTTCAATCAACAAACAACGTCACAAACAACGATCCTTCAATCCACGTGACATACATATATAAATATATAAATATATAATTTACATTATGTTAATAATGTGGTGACATCATTTGATGTCAGCTTTAAACGTTTCTCCTGTGGAGAAAAAATGATGAATTTAGTAGACTGTTTAGTGGATCCTAGACATTCAGATTCAAATCTATACATAACAATTGATTCCCCTTTTCATCCAGGATATTTGTGGTTTCTTAAAATTTCGATTTATTGACCGAGCGAAATGAGTTCTAAGATTCAAGTCGACGGCTTTGCATTTCTCTTTATGTTATATGTTCCGCAATTACGGTGAAACGCAGCAATAGATTACCATGAAATTTGACAGGTATATTTCTTTTTAAATTGTGCCTCGACGTATATACAAGGTTTTTTGAAAATTTTGCATTTTAAGGTTAATACAATAGGTAAAGTCTCCTTCGAACGCCAATATTACAGTAAAAATCAGAATAGAATCATCCATAATAATTCAGCTGTTGAGTGGATTTCTAATTGCATGCAATAACGCATGGAATTAATATATCAATGTAACTTAGTAAAAAATCAGCTGTCGTGTTGACTATTCATTGCATGCAATGACGCATGCAATTAATAACGGAAAGAGAAGATAGTATTTTCTCTCGACCTTTATCTGCTGCTTTCAACTCGGTCTGACCTGTTGCCAGTAAGTTGGAGGAGATTAGATTTTGATGTTAGCATAATTATTTTTGATACACTAACCCCAACAGCCATTAGCTGTTTTCACACCGACATCTTGCCGACACAACATACAAACAGGATTTACTCTTATGGACAGTATGAGACGAGGCTGTGCTTTATAACTGCGCGAGGTCTACTGTTCATAGAACTACTAGTCCAGGATTAAAATGTTGTTTTACCAAAATCATCAAATATTTAATAATTCAATACAATGATACATGTACAAATGTAAAGCTGACTTGCACCGAGGTAGAATCAATTTAATCTTAAATAATTTGAAATATATTTCAAGTTGTTAGGCTTCATTAATTCATTGAACGCCTATTTTATCATTATGTGTTATCAGAATCTATTAGAATTATGTAGATTGCCTTTAATGGATAAATTGAGTTCCATGTAAATGTATTATTTCTACCAAACTCCAAAATAACTATTTCAATGTGACTTTTAATTGTTCAGTCAATTTAAAATAATTTTGATTCTGCAATAACTTATACATAAGTGATATCAATGTAAGAAAGAACAGATTATATACTTCTAGATGAATGGAACAATATTGGAAAGATGTTATCCAACGGTATTTGAATACACCCCTGACTGTTACTGTATGGGAGTACCACCAGTAATTTATAAGTTTTCAATTCTTCAAAAGAGTGGTTATAGATAAAATAGTGTACTCAACGGTTATAATCTTCTCCTATCTATATTTTTTCTTCTTATTATTGTTTATCTTCTTCCTCTTCTTCCTTATTCTTCTGTCTCCTTTTTCTATTATCTTCTTCTTCTTCTCGCTTGTTCTTCTTCTCCACCTGTCATCTTCTCCTTCTTCTTCTTCTTCTTCTTCTTCTTCTTCTTCTTCTTCTTCTTCTTTTTCTTCTTCCTCTAGCTTTGTCTGGCAAGGACTGATTTGTTTTTGTATTATGGAGTCCCTTTTGTATAAGTTACCAAGAACAATAACAGAGATATTTCCAGGGCTCTAGAGAATAATAATACTAATTCCCTCTGTCCTTTTGCTAAATTGAAACGTGTAGCAACGTGAGTTGAAATGTATAAGTTGACCTAAATTTTTGAAGGCTGTTCTTAGAATTGATAAAATTATAGAAACATGATCACAAGTAAATCCCTAAGAACATAATGGAGATGGAGACTATTCCTTTTAACAGAATCATGTTTCCTCATCATTATCACCATTCTCAAATAATACGAGTCGATCCATCCGGCGTATTCACGCATGATGTGTGCAGAAAATCTCACTCACACTGACTGTACAAATGTGAGATTAACTATTCTAAGTCAAGGACTCTAAGACTCTCTGTTGTGAGGCCGGGTGATATAATTATTCTCGAGTGACGTTTTCATGTGAAAATTTAGATTTTTCTCCCCACACAGGTTTTTACCTTGAGCATTATTGTTCTAAAAAAATGTGTATCATTTTGTTTTTATATGTATGTAAATCATGTGTGTGTATGTTGAACAATAAAAAATTTGACGTTTCCACCCAGTCACTCTGCGCTTTTATGTTAACTATTTCTACCCATTTAAATTAGAACTTTATAAAATGTGATTAATTGGACTCGATTCATTTTAACAATTACAAATTATTTCTCAAAAGCTTACATCACATCGAAAGAATTACATCAAATCAAGCACTAGATTTTTATTAATATGATTCCTTGTGATATTCATCGAAGAATAGATATGAAGGGAATAGAAACTTTAAGGGAACGTATTTCACTGGGACAATAAGAATTACTTAACTTCTGATGGAGATTATTATAAATGTTAATAATAAGTGTATATTACATGCGGTCAGATTTTATATAATACTCCATATACGTACTTGAACTTGAAAATAATAGCCCAGTCAATAAAGGTTTTTTCGATCCGAAAATTAAATAAAAGCTGAATCTTCTACCATCGATAGAACCCTCCCAGAGGGTCATTCTCCCAAAAGTCCCAAGAAATCTTCTTGGAGCTTTCCCCCCTAGCACCCCTCAAAGTTGAAAAACGCAGGTAATCACGGAAAATCAATTATCTCGGTACCCATTGATCGGAAACAGCTATATTATATGCCATTCGATTTGTTACATTATGGACTACAATATTAGTTTTATTCATTTTTTCAATAAAATGATGAACAGTTTTCTTGATAAAATAATATATATGTAAAAATTTAGGGGGTTTGCGATTTGATTTTTTTGTTTTCTTCGATTAACTCCGAAGCAAGTAGTTTTAAAGAAAAATGAGTCAAATAATTAATGTAGCCACTCTTATTGCAAATCTATTGATGTATACTGTTATGTATTTGCGATTCGATTTGACGCCGTGGAAGGGGGAACAGTCGACGCGGAACGGCGCGGCTGACTCTCTTAGCCATAGTAAAACAGCAAACTGGAAATCAATTATCTCTGTAACCATTAATCGAGAAAAAATCTATCATATGCCATTCGATTCGTCAAATTAAGGACTACAATAATAATCGAGTTCATTTTTTCAATGAATCGAACAGTTTCCTTAATAAAATAATATAATGTAAAAATTTAGGGGTTTTTCGATTTGATTTTTTTGTTTTCTCCTATTAACTTCGAAGCAAGTAGTTTTAAAGAACAATGTGACGAATAATTATGGTAGCTACATTCATTGCGAATCCATTGATGTATATTGTTATGCATTTGCGATTCAAGTTGACGCTGTGGAAGGGGAAACAGCCAACGCGGCTGACTCCCTTCACCATAGTAAACAGAATAATACAGTATGGCACTCGAAACAATCAATTTTGTCTATTGTTTTGACATGCGCTGTATATAGATTTTCACTTTTCAATACTCTTAAAAAATATTACAATTTTCTTAATTTAACCATGCTCATGATAAAAATCAGGATTTCGTTGTTTTCTCACAGAATTTATTATATTAATTTGAAGTGTGCCTTCTCCATACGAGTCAGAGGTAACACAATTTGATAACTCTAGTTTCAGATATTGATGTTTTTCAACGAAGTTTCATGATATATTATGTGTCCGACTCTTCATCTTATCCTTATTTTGTGAAAAATGAAGATTCAAAATTTATTTTCGTAGCTTTTCTTGTGTTTTAACTTGTTTCATCACTCTTTATAATTTAAACACTTGATAATGGAATGAATATCATCAGATCACGTGAACAAAAAAGTTTTCAATCTGAAAGTAGATTAATTTGTTGCACATTCGGTTCAAATATTAACAAATGTTACCAAATATTATCACATATAGTGAGAACGAATTATTCTGAAGCTTACTATTCTCACTGAACATGAAGAGGCAATACCAAGCCAGAATCGCAGTTCCGTTCAAATCATTATTATCAGAGCTTTCAAATTGATGCTATGTAACTATGGATGTTATCCCCATCTCACAATTTCCCTATTTATCCTTATCCTGATTCAGAATAAACTAGTTGATCTCCATAACCACAAAAATCAATGTACAGTACCTATAATAAATAGTAAAAATAACAAAATTTCTAGTAATAATGAAACTTTTCCTAGGTATGAATTTCAAGGCTCATAAAATGATTTTTTCTCAATCACAGGCAGAAATTCCAATGATTATCATAATTTAATGAAAATTGTTTATATTGTACATTGTTCGACGTAGGATAAGCTACATCTTTAAGGTAACCAACGTATTTAGGATTATCATGCTTATGAATGAAAGCGAGACTGTGATAGAAGATTGGTCAAACTGAAATATAAACATTATAGACAATCCATATTTCTGATCAACTATAATTATAAAATAATGATAGTATCAAGCCGTAATGAATTGAGCAACTGAATTTCAAAGTTACTATCCACTGTTCAAATCGCACTGTGATTTCCTTTTACTTCCAAATGGATTGAATTGCCTCACTCTTCAACGTAACACTTATTGAAAAAAAACCAGTGGAATGTGAACGTCATCCAAATAGCATTTGAATTTCAATTTTCAGATCATGAAATTCATAAAAAACCAATTCTTGAGAGAATAGTGATGAATTGCAAACAGTGCAAGTAACATTGATACAAAGCGATACAATGAAAGTCAACATCGATTAATTTAATATTGGACTTATCAAATTTATATTATTTATAAAGCTTATAAAATGTAAAACAAACATTTTAAATTTTCTCTACTGGAGCAAAACATCGATAGAAAATAAAGAAGAGCCCATCATAAGCACAATATACTTGTGTACTAGAATTCACTTGAACTAACTTATCACTTCAACCCTTCAATGATCACAATGAACTAGAATGGTATAAAAACCATGGAATTGATAATCAGGTACATTTTTCAAATAGCTTCACCCAACTAAATCTGTGAATGCTAAGTCATAAGAAATCATGTTCAATAGATTCAATTTGAATGTTTAAAATAGAAAATGATCTATTCTTTTGGTGCCCTAATCAAAATCAATTTCAATAAACATTAATCGACATAAAGAAAAGCTTCTGCCAACCTTGTATAGTGAATGACAAGATGCGAGTGGAGGTGGAAAATCGATATGTTAACAAAAATAATAGAAGATGATGAATCGTCTTTCAATTAATCGTATTATACGGTAGGGTACTTTGTGGTTAATAATGTGAAACACTTTCATGATTTTCCTACCTTTTATGCATGCTTACTCTTCCTTAATTTGTATGTTTGCATGGCTTTCATCTTTAGAATCTACTGAATTTTCATATTGGACTGTCTAAATAATCTAGATTCAACTAGTAAGAACGGAAGATAAGCTACTTTACAGAGATAATCATAGAAAGTTTCGACTCAACAAGCCCAATGTATAATTTTTTTTATGCCTCAGCCGTCATATATATTTAGCTAAACTGAAGGTATATCATCAGCCTGGCTTGAAGAATATTAACTGTAGAAATCAGCAAACACTGCACGCTTTGATTTTTCAGGAAATTGCCACTGTTAACACTATTGTAATCTATGATTTATCTCAGTTTTTGACATAGCTTATGATAAATTTCAGCATAGAATTATGATAATACACACATATTTTAAATATGTATTATATTATGTGATAGTATGAATATTTTATCGGTTGCAAACAATATCTTTGTCTGTCATAGAATGCATGATTTAGCACATCTATAACAACAAAATGATTTTAGAGAATTTAGAGAATTAAAATGTGAAAAATTAGTTTCATCGCATGTCAAAACAATAGACAAAATTGATTGTTTCGAGCGCCATATTGCGAATAAGATGCAACTTAGAAAGCAGTAGGCCTACTACTGTATTTTACTGTTTACTATGGTGAAGAGAGTCAGCCACGCCATAACGCGTCGACTGTTTCCCCTTCCACAGCGTCAAATCGAATCGCAAATGAATAACAATATACATCAATGGATTCGCAATGAATGTGGCTACATTAATTATTTGTCCAATTTTCTTTAGATTATTTGCTTCGAAGTTAATCGGAGAAATCAAAAATCAAATCGAAAAACCCCCAAATTTTCACATATATATATTATTTTATCAAGGAAACTGTTTGATTTATTGAGGAAATGAATACGACTAATATTTTAGTCCATAATGTAACGGATCGAATGACATATGATAGATTTTTTCCGATTAATGGTTACAGAGATAATTGATTTTCAGTTTGCTGTTTACTATGGCTAAGAGAGTCAGCCGCGCCTTTCCGCGTCGACTGTTTCCCCTTCCACAGCGTCAAATTGATTCGCAAATACATAACAATATACATCATTGGATTTGCAATGAGAGTGGCTACATTAATATTTGGCTCATTTTTCTTGAAAACTACTTGTTTCGAGGTTAATCGGAGAAAACAAAAAAATCAAATCACAAACCCCCTCAATTTTTACATATATATTATTTTATCAAGAAAACTGCAAATTTTATTGAAAAAATGAATATAACTAATAATGTAGTATATAACTAATAATGCTGTTTCCGATCAATGGGTACAGAGATAATTGATTTCCCGTGTTTACCTGCATTTTTCATGTTTTAGGGTGTTGGGGCGGAAAGCTCCAAGGGGATTTTTTGGGACTTTTGGGAGAATGACCCTCTGGGAGGGTTCTATCGATGGTGGGAAATTCAGCTTTTATCCAATTTTCGGATCGAAACTGCTTTTTTGGACCTTCATTGACTGGGCTATAATGATGATGTGGGTACTTACTTGGCACACTCTTCATCAAAGATGTCTCGTGGCTCTGTTGTTTCCCTGGAACAACGTTGCAATATGCACGTTGGGTTGGGAAGATGATTATGATTAATAGTGATAAGAAAACTATCAAAAGTTCCATTTGCCATAGGAAGTGGCATTGAGGCGCGACTTGCACACTCGCGTACATTACATTTTAAATAGATACGCGTTTGGTCGCTGGAGGTCACCCGATAGAAAAATCCATCGTCAATATGATATAATGTAGTATTGCGGAGCGTTACGATTTCCTTGACCAATTCCATGTCGACTGAATGTGTTTTGTCAACTATTGAACTCGCAACGCAAACGCACAGGTAGCATCCTCATAGAGGGGAGGCAAACAATACTGAACAAAAATCTATTTTTTCCAGGAAGGGTACAATATGGAAAACACATGTTAAATATTTCCTGCCGCCAAAGTGCAGTACTTTATACCTGGCACTAGAATTTTTAGAAATAGAAGCATTTGGTTAACTTTGGTTTTACGCTTCAGTGAACATAGTCTATGAGCAGGGTAGTTCTACCTGGACACCACCGATGACAAATTGACCGGGCTTTCCAGAAGTACCTAACGGGAAACATTTGCTTTGTTTCATGGAAGCAAGGCATTGTAATACTGAATGAGTAGTCTATTTATAGTTCTATAAAGCAAGGCCTTTTGGTTCTAATACCCGAGACGTCAGTCTGCAGATTGTTGTTATGGAATGCAGAAAACTTCTTTCACCAACCTTAGACAATAAATAATGCTGATTCAAAAGATTGAAAAGATAGCATGCCGCTTCCAAAATCTATGGATATGGTTTATGTACTATATATATATATATATATATATCTGTGAGTGTAGCGTAAGGGACACACTATTATTCCTCACCTACCATATAGCATATAATATATCGAACTCTGTCACTCCCACTCAACCACATCACTCTCTTACACATACCCTTTCCTTCGGGCTCACTCTCTCTCTCTCTCTCTCTCTCTCTCTCTCTCTCTCTCTCTCTCTCTCTCTCACTCTCTCTCTCTCAGATGATAATGAATTAAAACGCAGATTTCTGTCTTTGACACTAATATCATGCTTTAGTTAGATCAATAATGTTTCAATTGCCATCTAGATCTAGGTGAACCATTTGTAACACATAAACTAATAATTAAAACCACCCTAAATAAACCTTGATTAGTCCCAAACGATATGGTTTTCAGTAACTTTAAGGACATGAAAATAAGACAATAATTGTGGGTTGGAAACGTAATTTTGAATATTTATTATAATAAAATATAATCCCATCTTTCTGGTGCTCCAAACTCGTTATTTAATAATAAACCTACAGTTTAAGAGCCATCACTGATAAATATGTATATATATAGCGAGTTTTTGCAACTTCAGTTGTGTCGCTTCTCGCACCCCAATCACCATCTTTCCTTATTTATCCAGTCTCCTTTAAAGAGACCTCTACTCTCCATTTCAATGTGGACACTGGATACGCATTTCTTTCGCGGTCTTCCACGCCTATTTCTGTTCGCTGGTACCCAATTCCATACTTGCAAAGGAAGTCTTCCTTCATTCATTCTGCGCAGGTGTCCATACCATTTTAATTGTTTCTCTCCAATGACATCCATTATCGTGTTTTTTGCGCTCATTCTCTCTCTAAGTATGTCACTTAGTATAAATACAGAAGAACAAAAATCATAAACCTTATTCCGGGACACTTTCTCATTAATTCTTAATTCTCGTATATCCTATGTGTGTGATAAACGAAATTTGAATTTGAAATCACAAATTTTTTTGAAAAACATACAGTCTTGAATTACGTGCTTATTCTACGAAAATTGAAACCCCTTTCTTAGCTGGCGTCTGGGAATAAGAAATATATTGACCAATAAATACAAACAATTTCGATGTAGATTAGGCGAATAGGCCTTGTCTAAAGAATTCAGCTTATAGTCTGTTATACAATAAATGAGCAATTCAATTCATAACATCTTAGTAGTCATCTTATGAATGGTGTAATCATTCATCAAATCAGTCTTATCAAGTCATAATTATCATCACCCAGTACAATTGAATAAATTAAGTCATACATTGAAAAAAGACATAAACTATTTATAAACTCACAGCACTGAATATCACATTTTCAACAATTTGAAAATTAATTTACGGAACAATAAGCATTCTCATTCAGAATTACATTTATTGCGTTTTTTAATTTATTCAGAGGCAAGTTTCTTCTAATATAAGATAAAGGCAGATTATTGAACATGGAGTACACTAGGTAGGAATAAATTTCAAGCTCTTACTCAATCTGACATTAGGAGTTACAATACTCTAGTAGTCCAGATAACAGTAGACCTCACTGAACATCCTTTGCAATGTGGTAACGAGAATATTCAGCCATCTACTAGAAATGCTATCTACTAGGAATAAAGTCATTGTAATAATATCAGGGCTTTTTCAAAATGTTTGCCAATGGCCCCACTAAGAAATCTGATCAGGCTGGTTGGAGTCTTCCAATCAACCATACATTACATTACATTTCATTACCAGGGCTACCAGACATTGTTTTGCAGTAGTCGTCAATATACTATATCATAATGGAAAAAGTAGAACTTTGATATGAAAGTAATGAACTCACTCCGCTACAAATAAAATCTATTGGTGTGCTAATCTAAATGTTGCACTACTTCAATCCTGTAAAAATGAATACCGGTATAATACTTATTCTGAATTGATGGAATCCCAAGTCCCATTGCGCTTATGATAATTTTAAATGTTACTTTATTAACTCAGTAAGTTCAGAAAGTTATTGCTCAGTTGAATCAGAGCTACGATTAAAAAGATGATTTGGGAATTATCAAGTGGCACTTTTTGTTTTTCATTGGGATTTTTATTTTGTAACATGTAGAGACGCTTGTTGAACAACAATCTGTTAAATTTTTTATGGGAAAGATTTCATGAGGAAAATGAAGTTTTTCATTGACATTATCATCCGTAACTCGGAACGCCATGATAAATCTTGGCATCTAAAGCTGCGTTTACACCAAAGTTATTAACAAAATGTTAATAATTTAATCCTCACAGATTATTATAGATTGAACGGCACATGAAAAACACATATGTTCATCATGTGTATGATAAGTTATGTTCAATCTAATAGAATCTATAGAATCTATTGGTGTTGACGCAGCTTTACTCTGTGACTGTCTGAAGTTAATATTATATAAATTTGAATTTACAATTCGATAAAGCAGCTCGGAAAAAGAAGAGATGATTATCATAATATCGGGGACCGAGCTTCGCTCATGAGTACAAAAGCATAAACAATTTATTACGAAAGAAGGAATTATAATGAAAAACCATTTTGGCCATGTGTTTTTTTAGAAGCGGTGATGAATAGGTCAGTGGTAGGCTATTTGGCTTTTATATATTCCATTTCATATTCATATTGATTATTCTTTCGGGTCGAAGGTTATATAATATATACATATTAGATATGTTGGAATAGTTATTTTGGAGTTTGGTAGAAATATATTACATTTGCATAGAACTCAATTTATTTATTTATTTAAGTTATCTTCTATCTAATTCTAATAGGTTACCAACCCATCCCTATATTATATGATGAACCTTCAATCATAATCATATACTTGCATGATTAAAAACAGCAGACATTCAATTTACTAGAACAAATAATGGAGTGCCTTCAAGTTCAGATGTAGGCAACACGCCTAACTTCTTCCCTCATTCGCTACCTTGTCTCTATGACACTGACCTTGCTTCTGTGAAACACCTTGTTCCAGTGGGAACTTGCTTCTGTGAGACTGCCATTTATAGCGCTACTACTTTGGACGGAGACCTTGTCTCTATGAAACTGCTTGTCTCTGTGGGAACTTGTTCCTGTGAGACTGCCATTTATAGAAATACTTGCTCCTGTGAAACTTGTCTCTGTGACACTAATATCGTTCAAAAACACTACTTGTCTCTGTGAGAACTTGTCTCTGTGAAACATCCCCGATTCTAGTCTCTTCTCTATCTTTCCCTCCCCAACATTCTCTCTCTCTTCCGATCCCATTCCATTCTTCATCCCATTCATCCATGTTCCACATCCCATCTCCATTCTACATAATACATATTCATCTTCCCATCTCAAGATTGACTGTTTTTTAGTATTGTATATTGTCAATATTTCTCAAACAATCTCTAAAATTTCAATTAAATCCTACCCTATAACATTTGTTTCATTTATCTAATTTTAATTATTAATGCAATATAGTATTCACTATTAATCATTCTAATTTCATTTATTCATTCATCCCATAATTCTAAGATTCAAATCAACTAGTTTTTAACTTATTAAATTGAGTTTTTTTTTGAACATTACTTCGAGTTATAATTCCCTACAGCTCTAATTCATCACAACCCGGTCGTGTGTTAATGGGGAGGTTATATTATATCCTTCTTAGAGAATCGACAATTATTTGTTGAAACACCGCGGATTTATGAAGTTACATCACATTATTATATCATCGTTATTCTAATTGCATTCTATATTTATTCTCATTGATTGATTATTCATACTTTGTGAAATTCGTTCAATAAATAGCATTATCGTCATTTAATGTAAATTAGTGTATAAGCCAGTAAATATTGTAATATACATAAATAAAGAAATCTAATCTAATCTCTCTGTCTGGTCGTGTGTTAATGGGAAGGATATTATTTTATATTATATCCTTTTTAGAGAATCGACAATTATTTTGTTGAAACATCGCCGATTTATAAAAGTTACATCACAATATTATATTATCGTTATTCTAATTGCATTCAATCTCTATTCTCATTGATTAATTTTTCATACTTTGTAAA
This sequence comes from Nilaparvata lugens, assembly GCF_014356525.2. Lineage (NCBI taxonomy): Eukaryota > Metazoa > Arthropoda > Insecta > Hemiptera > Delphacidae > Nilaparvata > Nilaparvata lugens. The sequence goes on along the minus strand of NC_052517.1, from coordinate 16,384,766 downwards.
ATTCGTTGAATAATTATGTTTTTCTAAATTAATAATCTCTCTGTACCGGTTGCACAAAAGACGATTGAATTTTACCCGTGATCAATTCCACGAGAACCAATCAGAAAAACCGTCTTTTCAAAAACGCCTTTTCTGATTGGCTCTCGTGAAATTAATAAGGGATAAAATTCAACCGGCTTTTGTGCAACCGGGCCTCTCTTTTAACCACTCTCTCCCTCTTCAACTCACATGAATAGCGGAATCTAATATGATCTAAACTGTGACACTCTCTCTCTCATTCTTTCTCTAATCTTCCTCACTCACTCGGTCTCTTTCTCTCTCTCTCACTATCTCACATTAAAATTTTCACAACAGACAACTCAAACTCTCTTTTTCAAACTTTTGATAGAAAACATTTTTTCTTACATTTATCGTTTTTAATCTGATGATCAAAATTGCAACAAATATTATTGAAAAGAAATTCATTTCTAAAATCATGAAAATTGAGGAATGAAGTTTGTGGAAAATCAGCATCATGGTAGTTTATTTTGTTAATTTCAACACACCGATTTTCCGCCAACACGACAACACGGAATTTTCTCTGATGGGTTGATTGGATTGGCATATCGACGGCGGCAGCCAGACCTGATAACAGCACTCACACTCACATTCCGGGACGACATGTCATTGTACTATAGGACAGAAAGCTCTATGTTTATTTAGGATTTTTTCTAGAAATTTTAAATTGATAAATTATTTCTTAATTCTTGAGAAAACATAGCAACAAGTCAATGTAACTTATGCAGCGCGAGGTCTACTTTTCACAGAACTACTAGTAAAGTGAAGTACTGGCTTATTCACGTACGGGATAGGAAAATTATGTTTGACGCATCATCACGTCTCAACTACTCAACTGAATAACTTGAAATTTTTCATATCGATTCTTAATTTACCAAGGATAGTTTCAGGCCTATTTAAAATTCTTAAAGATTTCATTACGTCAAGTTATCAGTTTGGCAAGTTTTAAAACAGACCCTTGCGGAGCACGGGTTACCTGTTGGTCTATAATAAAGGAAACAATATTGTCTCATACACGTACGGGATAGGAAGTTCATGAATGACGCATCATCTATTTCTTTCTCTCTCGTTCTCCTCTCCTTCTCACACATTCTCTTACTATCCCATCCTTTTGGTAGAGAGTTAGTGGGGAGGATATTTTTAATATTCTTTCCGAAGAATGGGCATTGATATGTCCAAAGCTCCGCCAATTTATGTAGATGCATTAAAATATAATTATCTATAGTTATTATATTACAAATTGCTTTTTCATATCATATACAGTTCAATAATTATTTTCTTAGTCTATATTATGTAAATAAATTCATCTATAATTTTGCTGTATTGAAAGCTATTGTATATAAGTGTTAAGCCAGTATATATTGTAATCTACATAAATAAAGTACTCAATCAATCAATCAATCAATCCTCTCGTTCTCCCCTCCTTCTCTCTCTCTCTAAAGCGTTGTTCATTTTCCGAGTGATTTCAATCGGAGAAAGTTATTTCAGTGGAAGAGTCACACAGACACATTCCCATTTCCCAATCACAAGTATTATTTTGTTTCATACACTTGACTTGTATCTCTTGAGGTGCGTACAGATATACGCGCCGCGCACATGAGCAATTCACTTTTAATCAGCTGACTATATCTGTATTTTTACAGAAACGGTAAGATACAGATATAAAAAGCTTGGCATCAGCTGATTAAAAGTGAATTGCTCATGTTCGCGTCGCGTAAATCTGTACACACCTTTAAGTGTGAGATTGGTTTTGCTTTCAACTGTATTTTTCCTCTCATAGTTTGCTGTTAACCTTATTTCATTTCAGTTACAGTTCATAGTTATATGTTCAATGTTTTTCTTCTCCTCCTTCCTCTTTCTCATTCACTTATTTTTCTTCTTCTTTTCTCAAGTCGACGGTTTTGCATTCCCCTTCATGAATCTATGATTACATACTCTTCTTCTTCTCCCTCTCCTTCTTCTTCTTCTTCTTCTTCTTCTCCCTCTTCCTCTTCTCCATTCACTTATTTTTCTTCTTCTTTTTCTAATTCGAGGGTTTTGCATTTCTCTTTATGTATTTATGATTATATCTTCTTCTTTTTCTTCTCCTTCTTCTTCTCCTTCTTCCTCTTTTTCAATCACTTATTTTTCTTCTTCTTTTTTCAAGTTGACGGTTTAGCATTTCTCTTCATGTATTTACGATTATTAAGTTTTAAGTTCCACATCATCTATGGCGAAACGGGGCAATTGATTTCCATGGAATTTGACAGGTATATTCTTTCTTTGTTATTGAATGAAAAAGACTAAGAAATTGTCAAAAAACCACAGATTTATTGATACTTAGAAAGACCGGTTTTGGTTATTACACCATTGCCAATCTCTGATAAAGAAGTTTAGATTCGATGGTGGTACGAGGGCGGTACGAGGGAGGAGCGTGCTCGGTGCGGGTTGGAAGCGTGAATATGTGTACGCAGCTTAATGTGTTTTTTTAAATTTAGCATTTTAAGGATAATAAATATTCAAGGAAAAAGAGCCGTCGACCCAAACAGCCATTAGCCTTTTGTTCTCATCAGCCATTACTTCCCATACCAATATCTCGCCGACAGGACAGTACAGAATTTACTTAGATTGACAATATTCGAGAAAGCTGTCGTTTATAATATTGCACGAGGACTACTGTTTACAGAACTACTAGTAGTTTTAATTCCAAATTCTGTTCTATCATTTTACTGACTGTGTCTTTCTGTTCTACTCAGTGTTCTTTTAGACCTCACTATATTCATATTTGACAGTTGTCTACAATTTTATGTAATTAAAGAACTAATCCACTACTGGATTCCTTCTCGCTCTACCTCCACTTGGACTCGATCTTCCACTACTGGATTCCTTCTCGCTCTATTAATTCATTCTAGTTTATATCTCCTTCTTATGACAGTTCTTGTTTTATGCTTCTGATAACCCCCCAATTTATATCCATTTTCCCCATATACCAATATTCATTGGTACCCATTTATCCTATTACATTAAGCAAGCAATTTCTGTATTTTTATATCTGGCTATTTTTATATCTGGTTATTTATGTTCAATGGATCTCGAAAACGGCTCTAACGATTTTCACGAAATTTGGAACATAGTGGGTTTATGATTAATAAAATATCGATTGCACTATATCTCATCCCTGGGAAAACTCGCTGAAGGACATTAAAAGTAACTATAACTATTCATCCTTGGAAGAACAGATGTCTGTATAATTTCGTCGTCTGTCGATAACAGAAGATGCTTGTGCCTGTGTGGGAGATCAGCTGTGTAATCATTCAATCAGCTTACCGTATCTCGCGAGAAATATTATCTGAAAATTTCATCAAAAAAATCGATTTGTTGAAATGACATGGTTTATCACTCTAAATTAGAGTATATCATAATATTCAAACGTTGTCATCATTTTACAGTTTTAAGTGATTAGTGAGTGTTAATCTGCGTTTACACCGGAGTTAATAACACAAGTTTTTAACATTTTTGTTATCAACTGGTGTTAATTACAAAAGTTGATAACATCATGTTGAGTTGCTTTTACACCGGAGTTGATAACATGAGTTATTATTAAAAAGTTGTTAACTTAACTGAATCGACAAAAAACTCTCTTGAAAAAAGGTGATAACTCGTGTTTTCAACAGAAACTTCCTTGTTATTAACAAGATTTATGTTATCCATCGAGAGTCGGTAACTTTTGTTAATAACAGGTTACTATCTTCCCCGCAACCCCCTCGCCCAGCATCCCTACCCTACAACTACAGCTGTTCCCTAATAACTACAGCTGCAGACAAAACACGTTACAAAGTTATTAACTTTTGTTGATAACAAAACTAGCAGCCAAAAGAAAATGTTATTAACTTATGTTGAAAACTTTAGTTTTAAACTCTGGTGTAAACGAATAATTATAGTTTATTTACATAAGATCAGATGAAGATCATCATTTTAATGATCACACACATGTTTCAATTAAAATTTGAAGACAATTTATTGCTTTTTATTCCGGCTGTTATATCATATGGATAGTCTCGTTAAATATGAAATCATATGAAAGTAAATTATATTGATAACAAGGTTGTTAATTAATAACAAGGAATTTTCTGTTAGAAACATGAGTAACTTTTGTCTAGAGAAATTTTTGACGATTCAGTCAAGTTAATAACATTTTGTTAATAACTTGTGTTATTATTTCCGGTGTGAACGCAGCTTTATTTTGTTATTCAATTTGTTTTGTAAACAATCTAAATTAGAACTTTTCTTTTTTTTAATATTTTGACTCAAAATTGGACCTGAATTCATGTGTATGAAACATAACCTACTTTTTGGACCATTTACAGTGTATAAATCAAAATTCGGGGAAGAAACTGTTTCGGGCTGTGCCTGTTTGTCCTTCTCCAATCATTTTGTCATTTTGAAGAATTGTGTTCTGTTTATCAATAAATAATAACGAGCGAAGCTCGGTGCCCCGATACTACTCGATTATACATTGATGCTCATCTATACCATAGAGAAACGATAGCATAAGTAGATATCCCATGGTATAAGGCGTTTATGTCGCAATTTTTACTGTTATCTCAAGCCGATAGTTCGTGTAGTTCTTTTCTATGCAGCTGTGTGACGTTGGTAGTCTCTCAAATTGTGCCGTTCATACACTATCACCCCAACAGAACAGTAAAAATTGACAATAATCGACAGTAATCGGCTTGAGATAACAGTAAAAGTTGCCACATAAATTTCCTATACCATGGGATATATCTACTTACGCTATTGTTTCTCTATGTCTATACCCATTCATACCCGATTATACCTACTCAAAAATCTCGTAAACATTTTTCTGTTACCATAAATGTTGAAAAGCATTTTTTCAGCTTAAAACCTGTTGAAAACCCACAAAAAACCTAGAATTTTTGATCTTGCAAATTGATCAAAACCAGAAAATGTGTCAAAAGCCAGACAAAACTCACAGAATACTCTGAATATTGGACAGAACATATCGATCGACAAACACATGCTGATAAAAGAATCATGCAGCACTCGTGATTGAAACATTCGAACAGCAATTTGGCTCTTATCTGAATGGCTCTATCTGCCATGAATTAGTACCGAACAATCATTGGCTAGTGGTTATTATTCCGTAAAATGGTCAGTTTCCTACTCTATTTTCCTCTCATCTCTCTCTATCATTATCCTCCTTCTTCCTCGCTCACTTTATCTCTTTCTACAACTCTCTCTTTCACACCCTCGTTCACATTCTATCAATCTGTCGTTCTCACAACCTCTCTCTCCAACTCTTTCGCTCTATCTCATTCTATTTAAACTTTCTAAATTTCTAGTTTATTTACTTCTGGACTGAAAAGTGGACTCAAATCAATTCGAGTGGATAGCATAACCTATCATTTTTATTCATTCATAACTCTACCTTCATTGAATTATCATTTATCCCATCATCATCATCACCTAGGCTTAAAATACTTACTTCTAGCAAGTCGCCTTTATAAAATAATGAATGAACAATTAATAAATAATCAATTTCTTTTTCCGACTCTCACTCTCTCTCTCTCTCTCTCTCTCTCTCTCTCCGTATATTACTCACTCTATACTCACTCCATACACACTCTATATTACTCTCACTCTCTCTCTCTCTCTCTCTCTCTCTCTCTACATATTACCCATCTCACATCTATTCACTTCTTCATAGACTTTAATTATGGAGATCAGATTGTGAAAAACCGTTCAACATTATTTCATATCTATCTCATTTTTTCAATATCTCTCTCCGACTCTCTCTCTCTCTCCGTATATCACTCACCCTCTCTCTCTCTCTACATATTACCCATCTCACATCTATTCACTTCTTCATAGACTTTTATTATGAAGAACAGATTGTGAAAAACCGATCAACATTTCGTATCTTTTTGGAAGTCTAACTGTTGTTAGATGTGTAAGTGGATGCTAGAATTTGCTATTTAATTCTGTATTCTCTTCTATTTCTATTCTTGAATTCATTGATTTCAATTTTTTTTTCTGTAACGTATCAATTTGAATTCTTGATTACATTGTTATCAACTTTCCTCATAATTTTATAGTTTTGAATTTCTATCCGAAAACAAAAAAAAAACATTTTTTAACTTAGTAAAAATTTCTTTTGTATCAGTGATTTGATCTTCATTAAATTTTTAATTTCCGGTATAACCGTGATTTTGTTATTCATATTTTTAATTTGTTTGAAATGTAATAAGATGTGTGGCAGGGATGAACTGGAGTCCCAACTTTACACTTAGTAAAGGTAATAGTTCAATCTCTCTCTCTCTCTCTCTCTCTCTCTCTCTCTCTCTCTCTAGCTTATTCCTTACCTATTCCATCTACCCTCTATTGTAGAGAGTTAGTGGGGAGGATATTTTTAATATTCTTTCCGAAGAATGGACATTGATATGTCCAAAGCTCCGCCAATTTATGTAGATGCATAACAATATGATTATTATCTATAGTTATTATATTACAAACTGCTTTTTCATATCATATACAGTTCAATAATTATTTTCTTAGTCTATATTATGTAAATTCATCTATAATTTTGCTGTATTGTAAGCTATTGTATATAAGTGTATAAGCCAGTATATATTGTAATCTACATAAATAAAGTACTCAATCAATCAATCAATCAATCAATTGTATTGTATTATGAAGTTTAACATTTCATGGTATACTTTCATGATAAGTTTCATTCTACATGGATGCAAATAACATCTTTTCTTTCCTCCATTATTGCTAATGTGATCTAGTATAGTGTTGATGGCTTAATATATACTATATTATTTTCTTTGATACTGTATTTGTAATTGATTATACTGATGCAGAACTGTTAAATAATAATTTATCTATTAAGTTTGATTTAATTTTATTGTCAATTTTTGTAAATGTTACCAAAGGCAAGAGCCTTGTAACAATTGTCAATAAAATATCTATGTATCTATCTATCTATCTATCTATCTATCCCTCTCTCTCTAAATACCTCTATCTTACATGAAAGTTAGTAGCAAGCAATCATTGTTTAGTGGTTATTATTCCATGGAATGGTTGTTCAAGTGTCACTCATTCACCCTCACCCTTTCTCGCTCTCTTTCCCGTTCACCCTGTCTCTCTCTCTCTCACACACCATCGTTCTCATACTCTCAATATGTAGCCCTCGTTCTCTCTATCTCCCTTTTTCTCTCTCTTTCTTTCTATCATTCTCTCAATATCGACTCTCTTTTTCGCATCTCATTCTTTCAATCTTTTACTTTTCCCAAATCACTCTCACTCTTTCTCTCTCTCTCTCTCTCTCAATCTCTCTCACTCTCACCCAGGGGACAGTGGTTGTTTGCATTCAGACTCAATTCGGACCCTTCCCATCATTGGTCAACAGGGCAACAAAGCTGAACTGTGTGCACGGTTCAATAGAATGACTCATGTTTTATTAGTAGTTGCCTCTCTCAATGCAATAATTGACTTGCTGTTCGAAAATATTGATTGATACGAGATGGTCAATTGATTGACTGATAATATTATTCGATAGAATTGTTGAATCATTTGTGTGTTATCAGTAGTTGACTCTCTCGATGTAGTTAACCGAGGTCTATGTTTCAACTCTATTTTTGCTTTTGTCTGTCTTTATGTAACGCGATTACGGCCAAACGCGTTGATAAAATTCGATGAGATTTGGCAGGGTTATTCCTTTTTCAACTGCGCGTCGATGTATACACAAGGTTTTTTGAAATTTTACATTTCAAGTGATAAGGTATCCATTGCATGCATTACACAGATGTCTGACCGTGTCTTTTTCTATAAGGTAGGGTTTCAATATTTTTTATGATGCTTGCCCAACAGTATCAATATTCTCACATTTGAAAAAAATATTAAGAGATTGAAAATGAAATAACTAGTAGCTAGTTCTGTGAACATTAGACCTCGCGCTCAGTAAGTTACATTGACCTGTTGTTATGTTTTTTTCAAAAATTAATAAATAATTTATCAGTTCAAAATGTCTAGAAAAAATCCTAAATAAACATAGAGCTTTCTGTCCTATCGTACCGTGACGTGTCGCCCCGAAATGTGAGCGCTGTTATCGGTGGGGTTTTGATTTTGGAGAAAACAAATAACAGTTTTTATGAGTAATAATGATTCAATTTTGAATTGTGATTCAACTGAATCAACTAGAACAGGTGACACCAGATACCTGTGGATGAGAAAACTGCGTGAGGTCTACTGTTCACAGAGCTACTAGTAATTATTGATTTGATATTTGTTCAGCAATATTCATTGATTCGATGGTCAATAATTAATTGACTTATAATGTTACTCGATGGAACTAATTGTTTTGTGTTTTATTAGTAGTTGCGTCTCTCAATGCAATAATTGATTTGCTGTCCAGCAATATTGATTAAGTCGATAGTCAATGGATTGACTAATAATATTATTTGTTGACTGGATAAATTGTTCGGTGTTTTATTAGTAGTTGCCTCTCTGAATGTAATAATTGACTCGCTGTGCAGCAATATTGTTTAATTCGAGATGGTCAATTGATTGACTGATTACATTATTTGATAGAATATTTTGGTGACTTCGTACTTGTTATATTGATTGATACATTGGGCCATATGAATAGAAGTTGAGCATTTGCTTATTCTTCTAAAATAATTATGGCGCATATGCATAATTCTCTATGAATTAACGTGAGCAAAGCCTTTTGCTCATGCTCATCAAAAAAATAGTTCGAGCATTTGCTCAAAATTGAATGATTTGCTCAACTTTTGAAGCGAATTCTCCAAAAAAGGTGAGTCTAGTCTGGAGCAGCTTATCACCTTTTGCTCATAGTAAAATGGCTCAACTGATTCGTGTGAAACTATAAAACTCTTTTTAGATTCAACCATGATATAATCATCATTATTCCTACAGAAGATACCCATCCGATACAAAGATAGCCATCACAGAATATTGGAAATAGGCATTTAAGAAGATGAATGTGTAGACGATTATAAGAAGGCTATTGAGATAATAAGATAATGCTGAAGATTATTATGGAGATGAGATTTTTTCACGCTATTATTTCAAAATTCAGAACTCAACTAACTCAAAACTCAATTCATAGATAGAGACAAAGCAGACGACCAAACATAAGCAGTGTCTATACTTGCATATTCAGCCCTTACGTGAGCTATAAAAACAAAGTAAGGCCACAGAAGCGAATCAGCTGATGAAAAATCTTTGAAATACGTGAGCATTTGCTCCAGAGTCCAGTAGCATAAGGTAGAAGTATAAGATAAAGCTTATTCATATAAAAATGAGCAAATGCTTATGCTTCTACCTAATGCTCATGAGCAAAACCTTATGCTCCATACTCATGATCATATGATCTGGTTTTATTCATATTATGGACCATTGTATCTAGTATCAAACTAGATGTCTAGTGTCAAACCAATAGGATGAAAATTTTTTGAAACATCAAATTTGATTCTATCGCTTTAAGAATTCTAATTGTAATGTAAATAGAGTTGTAGTATTCTACATTTTTTCTTGTTTTTCTGCTTTTGTATTTTTGTACTCTTCTTTTCTAAAAATCTAGTGTTCTGGTGTTCTTATTCTTGTACTATTGTATGGTAACATAACTCAAGTCATCCATGAAAGTATGAAAGACCTTACAGGGGTTTTACGAACCCCCTACTCTAGGGCATTGTTCCTGGGTAAGAAACATATCTAAACATCATATTTAAAATGCCCGGAAGTCTTCAGTTACTCTCACAGCGGCCATTTTTCTTTTTTTACTTATTTTTTTCTAAATAATGGTTGAAACTTACAAAATTGAAACTTCACACAATCATTTATAACAACTAGACAAAGCTACAAGAAAATTATGATAATTTTCCAAATTCATGAACAAAATGGCGGTAATTTGAAATGTTGTTTCTTAAATAACTCAGAAACCGTTGGTTTTACAAAAAATTACAAGGATAACTTTTTTAGTAAATTAAATCATCCATAGATTGGTACCAGATTTTTCAAGATTGCACCAATATAACCTGAGATATGGCATCCTTAGTGATAGGTGACCACTGAAAGTTTGTTGCAGTGCAAACCAAGGCATGCTGATAGAGTCGCCTCAATGATGCAACAATCTCTATTTGCATTGCATGTTTATATTGAGCGATTTTAGGTCATATCAAACAATAAAATAACGTTACATAACCCTCTAAAGGTTTGTCACCAACCACTAAAGCTGCCATATCTCAGTTATTATTGGTTCAATCTTGAAATATCTGGTATCAATCGATTGGTAATTCAATTTACTAAAAAAAGTTATTCCTGTATTTTTTTGTAAAACCAACGGTTTCCGAATTATTTAAGGAACAAAATTTCCAATGGCCGCCATTTTGTTTTATGAATTTGAAAAATTATCATAATTTTTGTAGCTTTGTCTAGTTTTTGTTAATGATTGTGCAAAGTTTCAATTTCGTATGTTTAACCATTTTGACATTTTTTGACAATTTCTTAGTCTTTTTCATTCAATATGAATAATTACCACAATATCAACTTCTCAACTACACAAAAAATGTTTAACCATTATTTAGAAGAAAAATATAAGTGGAAAAAGCAAAATTACCGCTGTGTGAGTAACTGAAGACTTGCGGACAATTTAAATATGATATTTGGATATGTTTCTTACCCAGGAACAATGCCCTAGAGTAGTGGTAGGGGATTCGTAAACAGCCTGTATAGTGATGGAAAATTCTTCCCCCAAATAGACCACACCTACCGTACTTCGGAATTCCGGCTCTCTGTTCACCTGCTGCAAAGGTCACAATCTTTGAATAGAAGCTTCGATTTCATCAGTTGAGAAATGCTATACTCACTTTTCCATCATAAGGACCCAAACTTACTTTGATAATACATAAGGCTTGGAAGGAAGTTACCAAGAAAAAGTATATAGAAGAATAGTAGTTACTATGTATGAGTACAGGGTATATATATGTACACTGTATAAGATCTTCGACCCAGAATCTATATATATAAAAGCGAAATGGCACTCACTAACTTACTGACTCACTCACTTGCAGAACTAAAAATCTACAGGACCAAAAACGTTCAAATTTGGTAGGTATGTTCAGTTGGCCCTTTGGAGGCGCACTAAGAACGGATTTGAAAAAATTCCCAAAGATACGCCCAAAGTTCTTCCAGCGTTTTTTTGCCTTTTCTCAGATTTATCGAGAACAGATGAACAGAAATTGTTCAAATTTAGTACAGAAGCTAAACTAGGGTGTGATAATATTGAGTTAGAAGGAATTATAAATAACGCCAAAGATACGCACAAAATCTGCGTTTTTCCAGCGCAAATAAATTCAGTACAAAGGTTTAGCTGGAGGGAAGAATTTTGTTCGCCAAAGATACGCCGATATAGTAACAGGAGTTTTGTCCAGTGTTTATCTACGTATCCTCAAATTGACATAAAATGTTCAAATTCGGTTCCGCTGAGGTCTACATGCAGGCGAGCGAAGCGAGCCCGCTGATCTAATTCTTGGACGATCCAGTCGGGGGTCGGAGCCTCCTTGCTAGACGAATATGGCGAGCGAAACGAGCCTGACGGCTAGTGAATATTATATACTTACTATATTATATACTAGTAGCTCTGTGAATAGTAGACCTCACGCAGTTGTCTCATACACAAGTATCTGGTGTGACCTGTTCACCGGCTTCTCCAGACAGCATGCAATGAATAATCCACTTGTCAGCTGACTGATTACGAATAATTCTATAGTTGGATTAATCCTATCTTCAGAGTAGATGATATTGGAGTATGGAGGGAATTCCTTTTCCTTTCATTTTATCCACAAATGCAATTTCAAAAACCCTTGTGAATACATCGACGCGCAGTTTAAAAAGGAATATTCCTGCCAAATCTTTTAGAATTCTATCAACGCGTTTCGCCGTAAATGCGTTACATACAGACAGACAGACGAAAGAAAATCCTATTCAAAACATAGAACACACTGTGTTCGGTCTATATTGTTATATTGGCATGTAGGTGCGTCGTATGATTTTTCACTCATTACATGAATACCATGAGAAAACGTTCCAAAAAATAAGAAGAGGAAGTAAGGTAGAGGTAAAGAAAGAAAAAGAGATTGATTGATTGCCTTTATTAGGGCGGAGTTAGGACACCTGGTCTCTTCCATGAAAACAGCCACATTCCATACAAATGAATAACAGAATCAAAATTATAACAGAAATTGAAAAACTGAACAGAAAAACTAAACTTTCAATTGATACTAATTAATAGGAAATGAATAATTTCCACAAAGATAAATTTTTAAATCTCTCTTCCATCAAAACCTCCACATTCCATAAAAATGAATACTATGAATAACAAAATCAAGATTATAACAGAAATTGAAAAACTGAACAGAAAAACTAAACTCCAAATTGATACTAACTAATACAAAATAAAATAATAATTCTCACAAAGATGAATAATTTTTGAATCTCTCTTCCATAAAAACCTCCACATTCCATACGAATAAATACTATAAATAACAGAATCAAGATTATTACAGAAATTGAAAAACTGAACAGAAAAACTAAACTTTAAAATTGATACCAATACAAAATAAAAAATTTTCTCAAAGATGAATTTTTTAATCTATCTTCCATAAAAATCTCCACATTCCATACAAAATAAATACTATAATAATAACAGAATCAAGATTATTACAGAAATCGAAAAACTGAACAAAAAACCAAACTTTAAATTTATACAAGATATTCCAAACTTTTCCCTAAGTTTACAGTAAACTTTAACTTGTTCTTGTTCTTACACTAAACTTTAACTTTAACTTGTAAACTTAGGGAAAAGTTTGGAATTGCTGAGAGGAACATCTGGTTTAATCAACAGTGCATAAAAAAGAACTTATACAAAATAAATTATCTTCACAAAGATGAATTTTCAAATGGAGAATCAAAACTATGTCTATGATAAAAGATTATAGATAATAACAATGAAATTCCATTGAAAGAGGGTAGTTAAAAGTTTAGTAAGAAACAGTGAGAAGAAGAAGAGCAGATAAGTAAAAGAAGAGGAATAGGGAAGATAAACAAGAGGAAAAGAAGAAGAAAAAGAAGGAAGAGGGGGAGAAGAAGAAGGAGAAGGGAGGAAAATAAAAAGAAGAGGAAGGATGAGTGGGAGGAGTAGTTGTGGCGAGGAGGAAAAGGAGGATGAGGGGTAGGTAGAGGAGGAGGAGGAGGAGGAGGAGGAGGAGGTGGAGGAGGAGGAGTTTGTGGAGGAGGAGTAGGATCAGCAGGAGGAGCAGGAGAATAAAGAGGTGACGGTGAGGGGTAAAGTAGGTAAAGATGAAGTGAAAGATGAGGAGGAGGAGGAGGATGAGGAGTTTGAGGAGGAGGAGGAGGAGGATGATGTGATGAAAGTGGATGAGTGTGTATACTGATGAAGTGATTCTAAATAAGGTATTCGACCGTATCAGCAAGGATGGTTTCACATCTCATACCGTATTGATTCCATCATCCACTCTTTCTCGCTCTCTCTCCCGTTTTATCTTTCTCTCTCTTTCACCTACTTCATCTGGATCTGGCCGAAGATTATTTCAAGGAAGCTGAGTTGCATAGCTCTTTCAATTACATAGCTTTCTCTCTCTCCCTGTCTCTATCACTATACAATGTTGAATACTGATTGCTGATATACATTGGCCTCAATATAAATGTTCATATAAACATATGCATATTGTATTTTGGATATTGGATATATCTAAATTCTCAATCCCTCCTGTCTCCCTGAACTGAATCATATTGCTGAATTCTCTGGTACATAATAATAGTAGTATGACAATACGTTGAAAGTATTCTCCAATAAAGTAGTATTCTAATAGCTTAAATTGTCCAATAAATTAACTTGGATGTTAAATAATTATTGAAGAGAATAAAACTAGCCTTGTGATATTTTTACTTTCCTTGCTCTATTACCATAGGTATTGTATATATACACCAGGTATATATACCTAGGTATATATACCCTATTAGCAAAGTATTGCTTTCCGAAAAAAATTAAGGTACCAAAATTTCTAAATTCCTATACCTTTCAAGGTCCCCTGAGTCCAAAAAAGTGGTTCTTGGGTATTGGTTTGTGTGTGTGTGTGTGTGTGTGTGTGGTGTGTGTGTGTGTGTGTGTGTGTGTGTGTGTGTGTGTGTGTGTGTGTGTGTGTGTGTGTGTGTGTGTGTATGAGTGTATGTGCATCTGTGTACACGATATCTCATCTCCCAATTAACGGAATGACTTGAAATTTGGAAAGTAAGGTCCTTACAATATAAGGATCCGACACGAACAATTTCGATCAAATGCGATTCAAGATGGCGAAAATGGCGAAAATGTTGTCAAAAACAGGGTTTTCGCGATTTTCTCGAAAACGGCTCCAACGATTTTGATTAAAGTTATACCTGAAATAGTCATCGATAAGTTCTATCAACTGCCACAAGTCTCATATCTGTGAAAATTTCAGGAGCTCCGCCCCATCTATGCAGAGTTTGATTTTAGATTCTACATTATCAGGCTTCAGATACAATTTAAACAAAAAAATGACTGAAATAGATTGAGCATGAGAATCTCTACAATTAATGTTCAGTAACATTTTCACCTAAAATTAAAAATAAGCTCGAAATTCGAGAAAATGTGATCATCCAATTGCAAACTGTTGGCAACTGTTAATTCTATTAAATGATTCACAAATTTTAAAATTAAAATTAAGCTCGAAATTCCAGAAAATGTGATTATCCAATTGCAAACTGTTGATTCTATTAAATCATTCACTATGAAGAGATAGTAGACGTCGTGTGTCTCCAGCGTTATTGTCCTTTCACCAGGTGGCTCAAATCTTTGAATAGTAGACTTGAGATGCGCGACAACACTAGCGTCGGGTGATCAATTTTCATAACGGCAAGGAAAGTTGTGTGAGTGCGCCACACCAGATTTTTGAGTTAAACTCGAACACGAATAATTTATGACAGTTAATAACTCCAGTGTTCTCATTCAATTTTTTTCCTCTGAGAAAATATTCAGATTTCCAAAATGAGAATGATACAAGTGTTAGAACAATTAGTTTTCAATTAGTTTTAATTCCATCTGTAACTGGTTGGCCGCTATGGCTTCGTATAAAATGAGCGCTGCTGTCCAGAGATTGTCAGTTTGGTGTAAGGGTAAGCAATTGGTAGGGATATAATTCTATGCTAAAATTTATCATAAGTTATGAATGTCAAAAACTGAAATAAATCATAGATTACAATAGTGTTAACAGTGACAATTTCCTGAAAAATCATAGCGTGCAGTGTTCGCTGTTTTTTACAGTTAATATTCTCCAAGTCAGGTTGATAATATACATTCAGTTGAGCCAAATATATATGACGGCTGAGGCATAAAAAAATTTATACATTGGGTTTGTTGTGTTGAAACTTTCTATGATTATCTCTGTAAAGTAGCTTATCTTCCGTTCTAACTAGTTGAATCTACATTATTTAGACAGTCCAATATGAAAATTCAGTAGATTCTAAAGATGAAAGCCATGCAAACATACAAAGGAAGAGTAAGCATGCATAAAAGGTAGGAAAATCATGAAAGTGTAAGGGTAAGTAAATGGTAAGGGGACTAGCAATTGGGAGGTACCGGGTCCGATTCCCGGGCTGGTAACCAATTTATGGATAGTATTCATCGAATTTCCATCTAGCTGTTAACCATGTTGTCAATGTCTGCAGTAGCAGATGTCTTCGGGGTGATTTGCAGCATTTATTCAGGATTTTCGTTAAATAATAATGATATATTAATTAGCATTTGAATAAATGCATTCTCTATTCAATTCCGTCTGTAATTAGTTTTCAATTTGGAAATATTACAAGGGCACTAGTCAGATCTTCCAATTATATATTGAAAGATTCACTTCGAACTAAATCACTGTTCGAATGGAAAGCATTGTATTTATTTATAAGGAAATCTATCAGTGTAGTCTAAAAATATCGAACTTCAATATAATTTATGAAATTGTTTTTTAGTTTTTGAGTGAATATCTGAAATCCGCGGGAATTTGATGGGAGGTGGAGAGCAACATGATGAGGAAGAAGAGGGGGAAGAGCTAATGGCTTAAAGGGGTACGATGAGCGGAGGAGGTGGTGAAGAAGAGGAAGGAGGAAGAGGGAGAGAAGAAGGAGAAGGAGGATGAGGAGTAGGAGGAAGAGAGAGAGATTCAGATTCAGATTCAGATTCAGATTCCTCTATTCATGTGTTTAACAAAACATAATTCAACTTATCCAAAAAGTATGAACTGGAAAATTATTGAAGCATACGAATACAATTTGAATTGGTATAATATTGTGTTGTATCTACATAAATCGGCAGATTTTCAACATATAACCGTCTATTCTTGGAAATGGGAATAACAGCATGGAATGATGATATCTCACCAACACTTTACCCAATTTTGAGAGAAAAAACGAGAGAGAGAGAGAGAGAGAGAGAGAGTGTGTGAGAGAGAGAGATTCAAATTCAGATTCCTCTATTCATGTGTTTAACAAAACATAATTCAACTTACGTTCCAGCGTTAAAAATAAATACCAGTAGCGGTAAAATGACATGGTGAATCATATTAAACTGATGAGTTCTACAATAATATTGAGCAAGAATAATGATGAAAAATGCAAAAGTTAAGGTACTAGTGTAATTTTTTCACATGAAACGGTGAAGTTTAAGTTTGGACCTTAAAAGGTCCATTCTCAGAGAGGGTATCAAGGATACCCTCCCCTTTAGCACTCAACCCTCAAAAAATAAAGTTGAAAATTCAAACGAAATATTATGTCAAAGCGAAAAAAATTAAGAAAAAAATATCAAGAAGTAAAAACCAAATCATAGAAACGATAAATCATTTGTTTAAATCAATTAACAGAAAAGAGTAAATAATAATAAGGAGAAAATAAAGAAAAAGTTAATTACCAATAATTAGAGAATCGATATGATATAATAATTGGAAAAGGAGGAGTGAGAGAAGGAGGAAATGGCATGAAAGAGTGGGGAGGGGAAGTGGAAGGAATGATGAGCAAGAGACAGAAGAGGAGAGGGTGTAGAAGGGGGAGGAGGAGGATACGGAGAAGGAGAAGACGGTGGAAGAGGGGGAGAAAGAGTTGATGGAGTGGGAGGATGAGAAGGATGAAGTGGAAATGTCAATGAAAGAATGCGTCAATGTGGCTTTTCCTCTGAAAGAATTTTCTCCGAATGCAATCAGTCGGAAAATGAACAACACTTCAGAGGAAAAGCGAGAGAGATTGTGAGAGAGTGGGGAGAGTGTCAACCTCCAATCTTCCTTTGTTGATTTGGAGCTTGAGCGACAATTGAAAAAAGAGAAACGGACCATTTTGACATTCGACTTATCTGAGCCAGCTAGCTTTCAAGCTGTTTGTTACTCATTGGTAAGGAAAATAGGAATGATAAGGAGGTGGTGGAGATGGAGGAGTAGGAGGGTGAGGAGCAGGAGTAGGAGGAGGTGAGGAGGAGGAAGTGATAGAGGAGGAGGATGAGGAGGAGTAGGAGGAGGATGAGGAGGAGAGGGAGGGGGAAGTGATAGAGGAGGAGGAGAAGGAGGAGATAATTGAGGAGCAGAAGGAGTAGAATGAGGATAAGGAGGAAAAGGAGAAGATTGATTGATTGATTGAGTACTTCATTTATGTAGATCACAATATATACTGGCTTATACACTTATATACAATAGCTTACAATACAGCAGAGTTTTAGATGAATTTTCATAACATAAACTAAGAAAACGATTATTGAACTGTACAATGATATGAAATAAAATCAATTTGGAATAACTATACAAGATAATATTGTGATGCATCTACATAAATTGGAGGAGCTTTGGACATATCAATGTCCATTCTTTGGAAAGAATATAAAAAATATCCTTCCCACTAACTCTCTACCGAGAAGGAGGAGAACATAGAAAATATGAGAAATAGAGATTTCAAGGAGACAAAGTGGACAAGAAGAAGAGAGAATTAATTAGATGGATATGGATGAGTGGGAGAATGAAAATGAGATATAGAGTAACAGGAAAGTATGAAGAAGACAGTAATACAAAAAAATGCATGATAGAGATTCAGAGCAATCGGATTGAAAATAAAAGAAAAATTTGGTAGAAAAAACAGAAGAGACAGGGAAAAATTTGAACTAGATTATTAAATATTCTTCGAGAAGAAGCAGGATTGAAATGAGTGATAGAGAGTGTCAGTGAAAGAGAGAGAGAGACAGAAATCAAGAGGGAGAGAGAGAAAGAAAGAACAAGAGAGAGTGATAGAAAGGAAGAGATTGAATGAGTCCATACTCTGTATTGAATCCAGAAACTATAGAAGGAGAGGAGTAATTTTTTAATTTTTTTCAAAGCTGTTTTATTGAAATTTTTAGTTGGAATCAGTTCATAATATTATGATATTAATATTTGAAATTGGTTAAGGAATAAAGAGATATTAGATTAGATTAGATTTCTTTGTTTATGTATGTTACAATATTTACTTGCTTATACACTAATTTACATTAAATGACGGTAATGCTAATTATTCAACGAATTTTACAAAGTATAGCTAATTAATCAATGAGAATAAGAATTAAATGCAATTAGAATAACGATAAAATAAAATTGTAATGTTACTTATAGATGGGCGGTGTTTCAACAAATAATTGTCGATCCTCTAAGAATGATAAAAAATAATATCTATATCGATTTACAGCATTTATTTAGGATTTTCTTTAATAAATAATCATATATTAATTAGCATTTGAATAAATGCATTCTCTATTTAATTCCATCTGTAAACTGGCTGGCCGCTATGGCTTCGTATAAAATGAGCGCTGCTATCCAGAGATTGTCAGTTTGGTGTAAGGGTAAGCATTCCTGACTGGCAATTGGAAGGTACCGGGTTCGATTCCCGGGCTGCAACTAATTTTTGGATAGTAGTTCTCATCGAATTTCCATCTAGCTGTTAACCCTGTTGTCAATGTCTGCAGTAGCAGAAGTCTTCGGGGTGATTTACAGCATTTATTTAGGATTTTCGTTAATAAATAATTAAAAATAGTAATATCCTCCCCATCAACACACGACCGGGAAGGAGGAGAAATAGAAGAGAAAGGAAAAGGAGAAGGAGAAGTATGGGAAACAGATGGTAAGGTAGAGGATAGACAAGGAGGAGATGGAGCAAGAGGAGAAGGAGGAAAAGGGAAAAAAGAAGCTATGACAGAGAAGTCAGGAAGAATGATAAGAAAAAGGAATACTAAAACTCTTTTACCATTCAATTCTTCCAATATGGGAGCTGAAGTAACGTATGGAGCTATAAGAAGATAAGAAGATGGAATGAACAAGAAGAAAATGACAGAAACTGGGTTAGAGGAGAACGGATGAGTGGGAGAAAGAAAATGAGATATAGAGTAACAGGGAAGTATGTGGAAGAAAGTGATACAGAAAAAATGCATGATAGAGATTCAGAGCTATCAGATTGAAAATTGTAAAAAAAATTGGTAGAAAAAACAGAAGAGACAGGAGAAAATTTGAACTAGATTATTAAATATTCTTCGAAAAGAAGCAGGATCGAAACGGGAGAGTAATAGAGATTGTCAGTGAAAGAGAGAGAGAGAGTGAGAGAGAGAGAGAGAGTGAGCGAGAAAGTGACAGAAATCGAGAAGTAGAGAGAAACATAGAGGAAGAGATTGAGTGATATAGAATGAGAGAGAGAGGGAGAATTAGAAAGGAGGAATCAGATTGATGAGTTTTTGATTTGTCAGCTTTTTCTCAGAACTATCTGACATGAGTCTGCCGGTTGTCAGCCATGAAAATATGGCAGAAATTTGTGTCTAGGGAGCATTCAATCAGAGAAACTTCCATCTCTGAGATGTATGTAATTCAAAACATGAAATTGGATTTTGCTGATAAGATAAAATACATATTTTACCTCTGAAGATAAAATGTCAAGGACATCATGGAAGATCAAAGTATATTGAACTTTTACATTTAATTGAACTTTGCTGATATGAAGTTGAGTACAGTAAAAGTTTGAGGCACTTGTAGCCATCTCGGCTGAAGAAATCGCTCAAAATGTCAGGTCAAATGTCTCGCTCAAAGGTGTTTTATTGGAATTTTCAGTTGGAATCAGTTCATAATATTATGATATTAATATTGGAAATTTATAGAATTTCCAATTTGTAGACATTGAGTGAAATATTTCTTAAAATTAGTTTTTAAATATCAAAATTAGAAATGTTTTGTTCAGTGATAAGTTTTGAAGTGAAAATAGGATTTTTTCAAGTGAGAAGTTAAATAATAACCTCATTCATTTTCCGAAACTTTCATTCATCAAAATTCGGGAGAAAGAAAGTTTCTGGCTATGCCTGTCGTCTTCTCCCCAATCATATTATAATATCGGGGCACCGAGCTTCGCTCGTTTATTTATTTATTGATAAACAGAACTCAATTCTTTAGAATGATTGGGGAAGGACTAACAGGCACAGCCCAAAACTGTTACTTCCCCGATTTTTTATTTATACACTATAAATATTCCAAAAAGTAGGTTATGTTCCCCATACACTTGAATTCAGGTCAAATTTTCAGTCCAAATATTTGAAAACAGAAAAGTTCTAATTTAGATTGTTTACATACCAAATTGAATAAAAAAATAACACTTACTAATCACTTAGAACTGTAAAATATAGGTCAACTTTGATTAGTATGATATACCATGTCATGTCAACAAATCAGATTATTTTGATGGAGTCAATTAAAATTTCTAGGTTTCTCGCGAGATACGGTAAGCTAATTGATTACACAGCTGATGTCCCACACAGGCACACACATCTTCTGTTATCAACAGACAACGAAATTATCATCTGTTTCTAAAAGGATGAATTATCATTTTCATGTCCTTCAGCGAGTTTTCCCAGGGATGAGACCTAGTGCAATCGAATTTTCATATCATAGACCTACAATGTTTCAAATTTCGTGAAAATCGTTAGAGCCGTGTCTTCGAGATCCGGTGAACATAAATAACCAGATATAAAAATTGAGAAATTGCTCGTTTAATATAAAAGGATTGATGGATATAATCATAAATCATAGTCATATATTTAATAATAAAATTTGTATAATAAAATTTGGGATTGTCAATGAAATAAATAAAAATATTCCTAATATGAATTTTCTATGCTACTGCTAAAATTGAGCACTGGATGAGGATAACAGAAAAAAAGTTTCATGATGAGGTGAGAAGGAGAGGAGGCGGAGGAGGAGGATGGGGAGTAGTGAGAGGAGAAAAAGAGAAAGGAATAGTATTGATAGAGAGAAAAAGAGGTGGACAAGAGGAATGAAATGAAGTGATATGATGAGAAAGAGGAGGAGGAAACAAACAGAATTTCTTTTCTTATTCTTCAGTGGAGAATGCAGAGGAGAAGGGAAAGGATGAGAAGGAGAAGGAGGAGAAGGAGGAAAATAAGGAGAAGGAGGAGAAGGAGGTGAAGGATGAGAAGGAGGAAAAGGAGGAGAAGGAGGAGTAGGAGGAGAAGGAGGAGAAGGAGGAGAAGGAGGAGAAGGATGAGGAGTAGGAGAAAGGACAAAAGTGGAGAAAAGAGGAGGAAGAAGTGGGGAATGAAGTGGAAAAAGTGGAGGAATATGATAAGTAGGTGGAGGAGGAGGTAGATTAGGAGGAGGAGGAGGAGGAGTAGGACAAGGAGGTGGAGGAGAAAAAGAGAAGAAGGAGGAGGATTGAGTGGATGAGGAGGAAGAGAATGCTGCGGATCCAGAATGATGTTGATACACACACCAATCCTATTGATCTGACTATACATCGAAATAAATCAGAGCAAAGTCTGCTATCTCTTCCAAGCACTCACCGTGATTGGTCTCTCCATAATATTTCCATAATAAATTCATCGATTTTCCCGATGAGATGCACTCTCTACCATCAACATCTTTCATAAATGAGATCATTGCTCTCCTTTCAATCAATTCAGGCGTTGATTCAATCAATCATTCCCGTAAAATCTTTAAACTTTAAACAGCTGGAGTCAGAAAATTGGCTTTCCAAAACGGGGCGTAGTCGTAGCCATACTCAGTCACGTTTGAGTTCAATTTGAAAAAAACTAGAAGATTTAACACAAAATAAAAAAATCTGGTGTGGTACACTCACACAACTTTCCTTGCTCATTGAACTAACTATAAGCCTCATTCTTAAACGACAATGATTTAGGGGAATAACATAATGACGATTGGCGGCAACATATTTGAAACTACGATCAGACTTCTGTATATGTGTATAGTAGTTTTCAGAGTACTTTTTCCTTTGTGTAAATTGTGAAATTCGATATTTTTTAAAAGTCGTCGAAACAGCTGTTCTACAGATGAAATATCTCGGTGTGTTCTTTTTATGAACTGCTCTACCTACCCAAAGTTAGTAGACAGAAGGTTGGTCACTCATCTATAGTATTTTAGTTGAAATGCAATTGGAGTAGGGGAACTGCAGCCGTGACGTAGGCTGTAGTACAGAGTAGGCAGAATATCGCATTCTTGAAAATCATACGGTGACCTATAGTCAAATTATATAACACAAACATTTTCTGACATGCAAGCTTTCTGTTTCTGCTTTACAATAATTATCATATCATTCGAATAATAACAAGCATTTAGCAATATAAAAGCAAAAAAACCACCTCCTAAACTTCCCTTTCAAACCCTTAAGGTTTCTTTATCTTCTAGGTCGTGTTTATATTTTGTAGTTTGGCTATACATCAGCTTGTGAATTTCGGGGATGAGATATTATTTGATTCTCGTAGAACATGTGCTCGATACCAGCATGTGTTCAGTGCATTTATATGAATGAAATTCATTGGATTTATAATTGGGATCTGTTTATTGTTTTATTGCAATGCATTGGTTTATCAAGCTTTTTTATGGGTTAATCTGAAATATTATAATAGTACATAACGTTGTCTACTAACGCTTTTCCAGCTTATTAACTTTTTCGTGACACGTGTTTAGATTCTTGAAAAACTTTCAACTTCATTTTATTCATACAAGTTGAATGAACTTGAAATATTAAACAACATCATTAGAATAGGTGATTAATTCGCTATAAGTATGGAGAATTGTTAAGTTCTAGGTTCAATCTTGAGGGGATTAAACGACGATGTATTTGAAGATGTACAGTGAATAAACTGTATGCTCAGTGTGGTTACTCTATCACTCTTTTACTACACGTGACGTCACGCTGGCATTCCCCCCACCACTTCGAATCTTACAACTGTGAGTGATCAACCTTCTGTCTACTAACGTTGCTACCTACCTACCTCATGCACGAGAAAGAGGCTACAAAGTCCATTTCTAAAGGATGGGGTGGACCCCTCATTGATTTCTCAGAAAGGAGACTCATTCCAGTTAATAAAGCCGATAAATAACTAGTAGTCCAGGCGCTGGCTTACATTGAGCATACATGAGAGAGGCAGAGAATTTGACTTCGGATTATTGTTAGGGGGTCTTTAGTGTATATGAAACTC
>NC_052517.1:16355798-16360998 GCF_014356525.2 Nilaparvata lugens | reverse complement strand
TCTATTCACTTCTCCTCCTCCTCAACTCCTTCCTATTCTTCTTCTAGTTATTCTTCTTCTTTTTCTTTCTCTTCTTCTTATACTTTCTCTTCGTCTTCAGTTGTTTTCTACCCAAATTTTCCTCTTCCTTATCATGATATTGTTTAATTTGATATCTCTTCAATCCTCAAGCTTTTTTCCCATTCCTTCATTCTTTTTTCCACCATTCTCATCCCTGCCACCTTCTTATCATCCTTTTCAACCTTCTCTAGGTGATTCTTCTTCCTTTTCTCCCTTCTGTAAGCCCTTCTCCTCCTTTTCTTGTACCTTATTTTCTTCTCACCTTCTCAATGGTCATTCTCCTTTTATTTCTTCTCCTCTTCCATCACTTTCTTTACCAGCTCCATACCCTCTTCCCCTTCTTCTCCCTCTCCCACTACATCTTCTTCATTTCCTCCACTTGTTCTTCTTCCATTTCTGCTCTTTCTCTTCTTCTTATTTCTCTTATCTCTCTTCTGTAAGCCCTTATCTTATTCTCCCTTCTGTAAGCCCTTCTCCTCCTTTTCTTGTACCTTATTTTCTTCTCACCTTCTCAATGGTCATTCTCCTTTTATTTCTTCTCCTCTTCCATCACTTTCTTTACCAGCTCCATACCCTCTTCCCCTTCTTCTCCCTCTCCCACTACATCTTCTTCATTTCCTCCACTTGTTCTTCTTCCATTTCTGCTCTTTCTCTTCTTCTTATTTCTCTTATCTCTCTTATCCTCCTGCCTCTCCTAGTCATCCTCCCTTTCCTCTTCGCTCTGTCTTCTTCCCCCTCCTTTTCCTCGTACCACCTTCTCAACTTTCTTTACCTTCTCACTTCTCTCTACGTTTTTCATCGTCTTTCTCCTTCTCTTCTTTCTACAACTTTTCCACCTCAACCTGATCTTACTTATTATCCTCCTCCAAGTGATGCTCTTTCTCTTTCTTCGTCTCTTCCTCAATCAATCAATCAATCTCCTCCACACAGTCCTATAACCACTTCTCCAAGACTTTCTCTCTGTTATAATTCTCCTTCTCCACCACCTCCTTCTACTCCTCCTCCTCCTCCTCCTCCTCCTCCTCCTCCTCCTCCTCCTCCTTCTCCTTCTCCTCACCCTCACCCTCCTCCTCCTCCTCCTACAGCAACTCCTCCTCATTCAGCATCTCCTCCTTTTTCTCCTCTCACACCTCCTCCTCCTTCTCCTTCTACTCCTCCTCTTCCTCACCCTCTCCACAATCTCCTCCTCGTTCAGCACCTCCTCCTTCTTCCCCTCTCACACCTCCACCTCCTTCTCCTTCTCCTCCTCCTCACCCTCATCCTTCTCCACAATCTCCTCCTCGTTCAGCACCTCCTCCTTCTTCTCCTTTTACACCTCCTCCTACTCCACCTCTTTCTCTCCTTCTTCTCCTTCTCCTCCTCCTCACCATTCTCCTCCTCCTCCTCCTCACCATCATTTTTATCCGCCATCTCTCCTCGTTCAGCAACCCCCCTTCTTCTCCTCTTACACCTCCTCCTACTCCTCCTCCTTCTACTCCTCCTCTTCCTCACCTTCTTTTCCTACTCCTCCTCTGTTAACTCCTCCTCCTCCTCACCCTTACCCTCCTTCTCCTCCATCAACTCCTCCTCGTACAGCACCACCTTCCTCTCCTCCTACTTCTCCTCCTCCTTCCACTCCTCCTAATCATCTCCTTCTTCTCCTACTCCTCCTCTTCTAACTCCTTCTCCTCCTCCTTCTTCTCAAGCTCCTCTTCACCCTCTCCATACTCCTCCTCCTTCTTCTTTTCCTCATCCTCCTTCCTCTTCACTACCATCTCCTCCCCCTCCTCCTCCTTCTCTACATCCTTCTCCTCAGAAAATCGGGAAGTGATAAACATAACCTATTTTTGGACAATCTCTATCTAAATTTGGGAAAGGAACAGTTTTGGGCTTTAAGCCTGTTGTTGTTCCTCTCCCAATCATTCATACTTGAGAATTATATTGTATCTATCAATATATAAATAGATAGATAAATAAATAAATAATAAATGAATTACTATTATTATTCTCCTCCCGCCGTCACCTTCTTGACTTTCTCCTTGGAATCATTCTTCTCCTATCCCCCTCATTCATAAACTACTCCCCCTTCTTCTCCACCACAACTTCCGTCTACAATAACCACCTTCTCCTCCGTCTCATCCTCTTCCTCCTCGTTCACCTCCTCCTCCTTTCCCTTCTTCTCCTTTTTCCTCCTTCCTCTCCACCATCATCCTCTCCTCCGTCTCATTCTCTTCCTCCTCGTCCAACTCCACCTTCTCCTACTTCTACTTCTCCTTCTTCTTCCACTAACAACCTCTTTCTCTTTTTTTGGTAGAGAGTTAGTGGGAAGAATTCTTCGAATATTGCTTCCGAAGAATGGAGATTGATATGTCCAAAGCTCCGCCAATTTATGTCGATGCATTACAATATAATTATCTATAGTAATTATATTACAAATTGCTTTTTCATATCATATACAGTTCAATAATTATTTTCTTAGTCCATATATGTAAATTCATCTATAATTTTGCTGTATTGTAAGCTATTGTATATGAGTGTATAAGCCAGTATATATTGTAATCTACATAAATAAAGTACTCAATCAATCTCATCCTTTCACTCCTTTCCCCCTCATCACTCTCCTCTACCTTCTCCTCCCACTCCTACTTCTTCTCCTCCTTCCTCTCCTCTCCACTGTCATCACCTCCTCCTCCTTCTCATCCCCAGATTCTCTTCCTCATTCTCCTCCCACTCCTCCTCTTCCATCTCCTCATCCACCTCCATCTATTCCCTATTCTAACCACAGCCTTATTCAATTAAACTCAAACTCAACCCATACTAAACAATAATTTCATCAACAGTGCAATTCTCTTAAATCTGTCAGCATTGACAAACATGGCAAGCAATGACGTCATGCATAATGATTGCTGACAATTGTATCTGGCTATTGCAGAGACTATACAGTCAACTAATGTCTATTGAATAGAGCTTTGATTTAATTATTTTCAAGTCATGCTACCCCTAATTAAAACTGAAATCCAGATGACTCATAATACTCGAAATATATGGAATACTACAGTGAGATCCACGTTATAATGGCAATGGAGAAAGATTCAGGATAAATATAAGCTAAGCTAGAAATAGTATATTACGCTACAAGCACAGAAAGTTAGTGTTTACGGTATGAGGATAGTTTCCCTCATATTATCTAATGAGGAATATGTTATCTGAATACTGTAAACACCTTTCTGAGAGAGTCGCATACAATATTTTTTTCCTCCACCTACTGTCTAAAGTACTTACTTTACTCCCTGAAACATAATACTAAAGTGTCACTTTTTCGCTCTCGGTAGTAAAAAACAGAAAAACTTCCTAGGGAGGAAAAGTGACTCCATTTAAAATAACATGGGAAGCATCTCTATTTTTAAACTTACATTGTAATAGGTTAGAAGGTCTAAGCTCAAATGAGAAAGCATAATAGAGGTGTCATTGAGTCAACTGAATTCAATACCACAACCAGAAATTTGATCAACTCATGAAATGATATTATATTCTATAATGATATTATATTGTATGATATTATATTCTTAATATTAGTAGACAATAAAAATGTATACAATTTCAAAAATATTTTATTCTATTCAAAATACCAGCCACTTTTATTTTTGATCTGCAATTCAAATCTGAACCGCGTGATCTGGAGTCAGCCATTTTTTGGTAGACGCCCAGCTGATATAATTGTTATAACTTTTGCCGATAGATAGCGCAATTGGCAGTGCCAATCAGACGACCGGTTTTCAGGTTTCAGATTTTAGGCTATGTTGTTAGGAAACATTGTCACCAATACGTGAGTTATTAAAAAGATATTATTTGCAGTTTCTATAAAAAAATGTTGTTGGAGGAGAAATGTTGTGTACATCACAAGCGAAAAATACGTTTTCTCCCTCAGGAAAATTGTTGCCCTCGGCTTCACTTCGGGCTTCAAACTTTTTCCCAGAGGGAGGAAAAGTCATACTTTTCAATCTAGATATACCAATAACTATTGCATTACTACGGATATAGCTGACGCCAAAAATTTAGGCGGTTTCGTGGGTCTCTTGTGCATCCCAACAGCTGATGTTGTCGAGTAGAGTTGTCATCTAGCTTGGCTTAGGTGATGATTTTCAAATCGAAAGAGACAATAAATAGATGCATTGCATCAGCTGTGAGTAGGTTACACCATGTGACCCACAAAGCCCCCTAACTTTTTGGCATCAGCTATATAAGAATGATAAATCGAATAAGAATGTTTTATGAGGGGGGGGGGGGAAACATTGATGTCTCATATCTCAAGAGACAGACGTCGTAGGGTACTCAAAGTGAGGTGAAAATTTCCGATCTCACCCTCCTGAACACAATGCACCATATGGCACAGTTGTCCAAACACATTTTCAAAAGCAGCCGGAAAGGGTACTCTTACTGGCCGCTTTTCGAAAATTTTTGAAACTGTGCCATATGGTGCATTGTGTTCAGGAGGGTGAGATCGGAAATTTTCACCCCACTTTGAGTACCCTACGACGTCTGGCTCTGAAAAGAAGCATGTTCTG
The DNA here is from genome assembly GCF_014356525.2 of Nilaparvata lugens. Taxonomy (NCBI): domain Eukaryota; kingdom Metazoa; phylum Arthropoda; class Insecta; order Hemiptera; family Delphacidae; genus Nilaparvata; species Nilaparvata lugens. Next base: position 16,356,394 of record NC_052517.1, on the reverse strand, counting down.
CTATCAGATGAGAGTTGCCTGCAAACAATGTCTTTCAGATCTATGTAGGGACTGGGAAACAGCTGCTTTCTGTGCAGTGTGGCGAAAATAAATTATTCTGTCATTCTTCAGTTTTAATGAAAGCAATATGAACAACTCCCTTTCATGAGGTGAATAATTTTCTCCTACATTTTACATGACGTGCTTATTACAGCTGGTACCTTCAGAAGCTGAATCATATTATCACAATATGATCCTCAATCATGATCACCTTCCCGTTCACCGGTAGCCGCTCGGTCGAAAATTTCGAAAACATTGGTCTGTAAAATGGATTGATAAATAATTATTATTCGCCCCCTTCTCAAAATTTCTGGTCAGAAACCATCCCCAATATAATTATACAATCAAATGCATTCCAAAAATCAAATATTCACACAACTTATTCTCAAAGTTTCATGCCGTTCTGTCGAGCAGTTTTCATGTCTATAGGGAACAAACAAACAAACAAACAAAAAACACAAAGACATTCATTTCTATATAATTATGTTGATTTACCTGATAGGGAAATTTACGTGTTACTATTGAGCTATAATTATTTCACTTTGGTAGTAGTCAAT
>NC_052517.1:16325798-16350798 GCF_014356525.2 Nilaparvata lugens | reverse complement strand
TGTGTGTGTGTGTGTGGTGGTGTGTGTGTGTGTGTGTGTGTGTGTGTGTGGTGTGTGTGGTGTGTGTGTGGTGTGTGGTGTGTGTGTGTGTGGTGTGTGTGTGTGTGGTGTGTGTGTGTGTGTGTGTGGTGTGTGTGGTGTGTGTGTGTGTGTGTGTGTGGTTGTGTGTGTGTGTGTGTGTGTGTGGTGTGGTGTGTGTGTGTGTGTGTGGTGTGTGTGTGTGTGTGTGTGTGTGTGTGTGGTGTGTGTGTGTGGTGTGTGTGTGTGTGTTGTGTGTGTGTGTGTGACAGAATTATGTTCAGCTGTTGACTATTTACAATCAATCAGATTATCTCACAAGAAATATTTTACAGGATGGGTGAAAAGTCTGAGAACGGCTTAATATCTCATACACAAAGGTAATGTGATGGTGGGTGTGATTGGGGATCCTACTCAAATTGAAAATACTACTCCACTATGACTTCAAAAATCTGGTCCACCATCTTGGATCCGCCATATTCAATGCAACATTTTTTTTAAATAGGAAGGTGGTCATGCAATACATAATTTCGATAAGAAATTTCAAGGAAAAATGAATAGTGGAAACCGCACATCGATATCTCAAACTGTTCAGAAAATATTCACATTATTAATCAATACCACTTATGTATTTCATTTCTGATACACATGATATTGATTGATAATGCAATTATCTTCTGAACGGTTTGAGACCGTATGCAGTTCTTGCCATTCATTTTTTCTTGAAATTTTGTATCGAAATCATGTATCGCATGACAACTTTCCTATTTAAAAAAATAAAGTTGCATCAATATGGCAGATCCAAGATGGCGGGCCAGATTATTGAAGTATGAGTACCAAAACTTTTGTGTGTGAGATATTAAGCCATTCTCGGACTTTTCAACCACTCTGTATAGAAAATTATATAGAAATTTTAATCGACTTTATCAAAATATCTGATTTGTTACATGACATGTATGATGTTGTGTCTTTTCACCATAAAATAATTTTGAGGTAAACAACTAATCTTTAGTAGAATTGTGGAATTGAAAGAATAGATAGCCTAGTCAAGGTATCACTCAAATAAAATCGAATATTATTTATGATAAAGAGTAGTCATATTATCTATAAAGCGATAAGAGAACCATGCAAATTTATAATCATGCAGTAATGAAAATTCTCTGGCAGAAATAAAATAATAAAGTAGCTTGTTTATTATTAGCAGATTATAAAAAAAGATTGCTTGTACAATTTGAGGTTAGAATCCTTTGTTTTGATTTAATATGTCAATCGATCTTAGATCAATCGACAATTTATTGAATTAATATTGAATAAATCAGCTGATTGCTTACTCGACTATTACGAATTAATTATATTTTACTAAAAAAATGATATATATATATATATAAATGTTGAAGGAGGTTTATGTAAGGAGAAAACAATGATTATCATGTTATTCGAATATTTATTGAAATCTAAACAAGTATGAAAAACTAAGAGTATACAAAGCTCACATAAAAAATTAAATGTTTATCGCATTATAGCTTCATATATTGAGATTCATTTATTTGAATGTTCACAGGCTATTATATAAGCTATTTATGTATAAATTTTTATTTATCTTTGTATAACAAAGTTGGGGAAACCCTGAATCTTAGGTAACCAATTACATCACGTTTTACTGAGACTAGAAGCCAATCAGAGGAAGGCTTACAGATTGTTAGAGGGAGAGATGAGAATTTTCTGAGAACTGCTTCTCTCTGGCTTGTGATCTCGACCTATACATAAGCACATGGAGATAGGGTCTCTTTTCAATTAATTTTTAAAAGCATCAAGCCAGTCCCTTTTTTGAATATTGAGTATGTGTAATTAATGTTTGATTATTTGGGAACTCAGTGCTATTAAAGAGTTCTTAACTGTAATTTATTCCTGTGAATATAGCATTAGTACTGATAGAAACTTATATGTAATCTGGACCATACACGAGCCAAGCAGAGTTGAAAGGATTCAACTAATTAATTATTGGAGATAATTAATTATTCTACAAGAACTTCAGAACATCATTATAGTGAGTGTGCTTGTTATCCTAATGAGCTCATTAGCAGACCTTTATCAGTGAATTGGGGAATTAATCAAAGCGCTATATAAATATTATTCAAATTTAAAAAATTTGCAACGTGGCGACCGCTATTAAGCATATAGAACTAGAGTGATCTATATAAATATATATTTAATACTATTATAGGAAGCTTATTTCCGTGCACGGCATGAATCCACATAAATGGTACCCTGAGATTTTAAATTATTATTTTTATCAATTATCATTCATTGATCAAAGTATGTTCTATTGAACCTATAGACTGGACAGGTTCCAAGTTGTTAAATTCTGAACTGACTTGAAGTCCATACATCAGTATTGATAAAGTAAATATTTTGTAGCTCACAATATTGTGAATGCTAACAACTCCTGTGATAACTGAGATATTAAAGAATTTATTTATATGGAATTATAGTTATAAGGAAGTTTTATATAAATTATGAATTTCATGGGAATATATTTGTGTTTTATGTCAGCATACAAGATCTTAGAAGTTTTTATTATTTTCCTAATTCATCTAATGATATACAGTTTGAGCTGTCTTGGTACCATGCATTATTGGTACCATGCCAAAGTAATTCCAATTTTCAAAGCTGATAGTAGACAAGCTATCAATAACTACAGGCCCATTTCTATAATAAACTGTTTTGCTAAAGTTTTTGAAAAATGTATTTATAAGAAAATCTTTGGTCATGTTAAACCATTACTGACTGAACATCAGCGTGGGTTTTTGCCTGGGAGATCTACTGTCACTCTTTGGATTTCCCATTCCAAGTGTTGGGCTTATCTCCTCGTATCTGTCTGACCGAGTTCAATCTGTTTCTTTTGGTGGTAACCAGTCTAAATTCTATGCTAGTTCGTCAGGCGTTCCGCAGGGTTCTAATCTGGGTCCTCTACTCTTCCTGCTATTCATAAATGATTTGCCTGGAGTCCTAAAGCATTCTTCTTGCCTTCTCTATGCCGATGATGTAAAAATCTACAAGGTGATTGAGTCGGAGGATGATTGTCGAATGCTTCAGAGTGATGTGGATGGCTTATTTTGCTTGTGCAGTGAAAACCAGCTGAAGATCAACATTGATAAATGCGCTACTGTAACTTTCACAAGGCAGAGAGACCCCCAGGTTCCTGTTTATACTATCAATAATCTAGTAGTCAAGCGTGTTGATCAATTTAAGGACCTTGGAGTGTATTTTGATTCTGAGCTTAAGTTTCATCTTCATTTGAGGAATTTATGCTCCAAGGCGTGCCAGCAAATAGGATTTATTCGCAGAACTTGCTCTCATTTCAATGAAATTTCAGTTCTTATTCTGTTGTACAACTCACTTGTTAAAAGTTTGCTCAATTATTGCTCCAAGGTGTGGCATCCTTATCTAGTTTCTCAGAGTGTGGAGATTGAGAAGATCCAGAATAAATTTTTAAGATTTTTGTACTTTAAACACTTCAATGCAGTTTGTCCTTTCAATTACCCAACTTCTGATCTGAGAGTAATGTTTCAAATGCAATCCCTTGGGGCATCGCGTAACTGCAGATTGCTTGTATTCCTGTATAATCTTTTAAATGGAAGGATTGATTCTTCTTACCTTCTTTCTTTGCTTAACATCTATGTCCCCCAAGTGGCTCGGCGTTCCAGTTTTAGGTTCCAGCTTCCTCAGTGCAGAACCAATAATCACTATAATTCTCCAGTTAATCGTATGATGTGTCTTTTTAATCTTTGTGGAGCTCATCTTGATCCATTTCATTTGTCAACTTTGCAGTTCAAGAAAGATTGTGCAGCCCTATACCCACCATCTTTCCGCCGGTAATTCTATGTAGGTTTTTATCTTTTTTTTTTGAATCTTCTTTTATCTTCACCCTGGTCTCCATAGTCATCATCATCATCTTCATTGTCAGAATCATCTCCAGCATCATCATCATCATCATCAGCATCTTCATCTCTCATAAAATTTATATAAATTTCCTCTCATTAGTAATGATTTTATTTTTGCATCTCTTTTTTTTCAATTAATTTTATCTAAATTCGCATTATATTATTCAGATTTTGATTATCATTTCATTATTTTTATTTTATTTTATTAGTTTTTAGTTTATTAGTTAATTTTTTTTTTTTAGTTTATCACGCTTAGTTTTATAACATTATTCAGTTTTGTAGTTTGCTTTTTTGTTATTTTTATTATTTTCAGGAGTATATTTTATTTATTGTGTTAAAATATATATTTTTAAGAAATTGATGTATTTTCTATTGTTTTGATTGGGGAGCAATTTTTGGGGCTTGCCCTGTATGCGCCCATATTGTAATTAAATAAATAAATAAATAAATAAATTATTATTCTGCAGCATACATAATTAGTGAATTAATTAATATTGATCTTATTCAGAGCACGTATTACTTATCATCCTTTGATGATAGTAATACTATTCAGCCAGCACAATATTACTGATATTTGTATTATTAAGTCTACAATATATCATATAAGGATCTAGAGAACTTCAAGAACTGGCGTTGTAAGTCTCAAGGAATTTCGAAAGGATAAATTAGTGCATACCTGTATTCATGACGAGCGTTTTAAGGATCAACTATAAAAACCATAGTTGTTTTTCATTATTCTCGATTGAGTATATGGTTACTGATAATCAGTCACTAACTATCTTTTTGACTTCCTTATTGGTAATCTTCAATATCTTCACGAGATCAGCAGTAAGAATTATTGATCATCAGTTATTGAAACCCATGGTGGTTCATTACATTGAGAATATTCATGCATCTACCACTGAGCTAGAGCTGTGGTCTGACCCCAGTATATTTGCGAGCCGGACGGACTTAACTTTTTGCAAATTTATTTGCAAGCTAGGGATATTAACAGCTACACTGGTATATATAAAATATACCATTTCACACATGGTATATCATTCTAAAACGAAGTATATCATTATTCTACAGTTCCAAGTGATTAGTGAGTGTTATTTTGTTATTCATTTTAGTTTGTAAACAGAACTTAGTCTCTAGATGAGAACTTTTCTGTTTTCAAATATTTGGACTGAAAATTGGACCTGAATTCAAGTGTATGGAACATAACCTACTTTTTGGACTATTTATAGTTTATAAATCAAAATTCGGCGAAGAAACAGTTTCGGACTGTGCCTGTTAGTCCTTCCCCAATTATTTTAAAGAATTTATCAATAAATGAATAACGAGCGAAGCTCGGTGCCCGATATTAAATATAAAACTACCAGATATAAGACACATATCATACATTAGAGCACCTTAGTGAGCGGAAGAAACACTAAATATTTATCTGATGGTTTTCATTCTGAGTAATGCAGAATTTTCTCGTGACTCTGTATCAAATAAAACCTCACTTTTGTTTTAAGTGGTCAATAAAAAAAATCTGGTTTTAATTCTTGTCCTCCCATTAGTGTTCTTTTGAACACTGCATACATCTATAGTGAGGTCCACGTTATAATAGCAGTGGAGAAAGATAGGAGAACAACGTTGCCGAACCTCTGTCTTGCCAATACCCCCTATAGACGGTAGCTGATACAGTTTCATTGATGTAATATTAACTGTTCATTCTTGTTTAGATCAACAACTATATTTTATTAAGCAAGAAATTATATTTTTCAATAATTCAATAATGAATTCACAGAATTAATATGAAATATTTTGCTAATTGATTATTAATTCTACATTGTAAAAGGTGGATCTGGCATCAGAGCAAAGCGAGAATGAGATAGCGCTATCCGCTTTGTTGAATGATGGACAAGGATAGCAACAGATGGAATTAAATAGAGAATGCATTTATTCAAATGATTATTAATATATAATTATTATTTAACGAATCCTAAATAAATGCTGCAAATCACCCCGAAGACTTCTGCTACTGCAGACATTGACAACAGGGTTAACAGCTAGATGGAAATTCGATGAGAACTAATATCCAAAATACAAACTACTATCTACAATACAATTGATAAGCAAACACTGCCATTATAACGTGGACCTCTATACAAAAATGTTCTACTCAAATAAAATAAAATCAATTTATTCTCACAATTTACAAATAATTCAGTACAGTTACAGTGCATTTATATAAATATTCTCTTACGTTATGAGAGACTCACATGTAGGCAAAAGCCTGTGTTTGTGAGGGCCTGGCGTGATTCGCTGAATTTGAAATCGATAAACTAAATTATGGAAATTGATATTATATTAAACTAAATTTGAGAAAAATACAGATTAAAAAAAATGATATGAGTAAATATTGATATTATAGAAAGAACGAAATTAACTCATTGAACGAGACACTGGAGGAGCAGGAGGAGGTGGAGGAGGAAGTGAAGGAGAAGGTGAAAAAGGGGGAGAAGAGGAAGAAAAGAGAGAAAAAGAGGATGGGTTGGTGAGGGGGAGAAGTGGTGAGGAGGAAGGAGTAGAAGAAGGAGAAGCAGGAGGAGGAAGTGAAGGTGAAGGTGAAGAAGGAGAGAAGAGGAATAAAAGAGAGAAAAAGAGGATGGGTTGGTGAGGGAGAAGTGGTGAGAAGGAAGAAGTAGAAGAAGGAGAAGGAGAAGGTGGAGGAAGAGAATAAGTCCCAGAAGTGCTACAAGGCATAGGAGTCACGTACCTAATAAAAGGCTGGAGGCAAAATTCATGGCAAAGACATGTTACTCAGTAACAGGACGCAGAATATTATCAAACTTCAAATGAGAACATAGTGCACAAAATGAGGGGAAGAGAAAGAAGAAAAAGAAGAAAAAGAAGAAGGAGAGAGAAGAGAAGTACAAAGACTGGTATTAGTGAGAGTGGGAATAGAATGAGAGGTGGACTAATAGAGAATGAGTGAGACGAGAGAAAAGAGAAGAATTAAAGAATTAGGATGAAGAAGAAGGAGGAAGATAAAGAGAGAAAGAAAAGGATAAGAGATGAAGGAAGGTGGATGAAATAGGAGAGGATAGAATGAGAATGAGAAATGGGGTGAAATGGACGAGAGGAAGGTGATAAAGAAAACTATCCTCAGCTTTTTTCCCCTAATATGTGCCTTATTGTGAAGAAAGAATAAATGGGAAATGAATGAGCGGAATGAAAAAAGAGGAAGTACATGCAAAAGATAGAAAAAGAAGAGAACAGAGATTAAAAGTCGTGCTAGTGGAATGATGGGAAAAAAGAACAAAAAATTATAAGTGATGGTGAAAAAGAAGGAGTAGAAGACGGAGGAATAGGGAGAATGGCAATAGGAGGAGAATGGAAGGAGGAGGAGAAGAAGGAGACAGAGGAAATTGAGGAGAAGGAAGAGCCTGATAGAAATATCACAATTATTTATGAAAAAAGGAGGGGGACAAATTGATTGATTGATTGATTGAGTACTTAATTTATGTAGATTACAATACTTGCTTATACATCTTATATAATATAAACAATGGCTTACAATACAGCAGAATTATAGATGACTAAGAAAATAATTATTGAACTTTATATGATACTAGCCGTCAGGCTCGCTTCGCTCGCCATATTCGTCTAGCCGGGAGGCTCCGCCCCCTGGACCCCCGACTGGATCGTCCAAGGATGAGATTGGCAGGCTCGCTTCGCTCGCCTGCATTTTTCATTTGAGCATTTTTATCATAAATGTTAGGACAATCCAGTCGGGGTCCAGACTAAACGTCTGGCTAAACGGATATGGCGAGCGAAGCGAGCCTGACGGTTAGTAATATAATATTCCCAGGAATAGCTCTGATTGAAGTAGCAGTGCCCAATCAATTTTTCCGCGATAAATGCATTTCAATCTTCAACTTGGTGTCAACCTAACAAAGTCAACTCAACTTAATGCCAACCTGACAAAACAGTTGACAACTGTCTCTAAGAGGCACTCTATCTAGATTATAGTTCTATAGTAACATATGATATGGAAATTTCAATTATAATTAAGAGATTGGGAGAAGAAGAATATACATGCTGAAAGACGAACTTTAAACCCTTAAAAATCACCCTTAGAGTTAAAATATTGCCAAAAGATTTCTTAGTGCGCCTCTAAATGGCCAACTGAACACACCTACCAAATTTGAACGTTTTTGGTCCGGTAGATTTTTAGTTCTGCGAGTGAGTGAGTGAGTGAGTGAGTCAGTCAGTCAGTCAGTGAGTGAGTGCCATTTTGCTTTTATGTATATAGATGAAAGAATCAATTTGGAATAACTATAGATAATATTGTAATGCATCTACATAAATTGGCGGATCTTTGGACATATCAATGTCCATTCTTTGGAAAGAATATTCAAAATATCCTTCCCACTAACTCTCTACCAAAATGAAAGTGAGGGAGAGTGGAATTTGGAGAAGAAGTAGGGAAAGAAGATAGAGAAAAAGGAATGGCAGAAGAGAGAGAAAGTGAGATAAGAAATGAAGATGTAGAGATAGAAGAAGGAAGATTCGAGAAAGGAAAAGAAGGTCAAATGTTTAGAGAATAGGATAGCTATCAGATAAGAAGAGCAAAGTAGAATAAGAAGTAATGTGTAGGAAAGATAACATAAATACCCAAAGGGGTTTTAATGGTGTTTTTTAACAAAAAAGGCATTATTGTCCGAAAAATGTTGTGACAAAATAATTTTAAAGGGTTCTGAGATTTATATTTTTATTTAATCTTAAAGGGGATATTCAAGTATCTGAAATGGATGAAGTATAAATGATGCTGGTGAGAAAAGAGTGAGTGGAAGAGAGAAACAGAGAAGAATATTAAGAAGAGGAGAGAGTGGAGGAAAAAGGAGAGGAATGAGGAAATATGAAACTTGAAATGAGAACAGCAATAAAGGAAACAACTCAGGCCAACAAATGGTCTGAAATTAAATTCTTCTGCTTCGCACCCTCTTCTTCTTCTTCTTTCTCTTCCACCTTCTTCTCCTCCTTCTCCCACTCCTACTCCTCCTACTCCTGATCATCCTCCCCACCTCTACCAATTCTTTCAACTTCAACTCCTTCTCCTCCTCCTCCTCCTCCTCCTCTTCCACATCCTTCCCCATCGTCACTCCATCTCCTCCTCATCCTCCTCCACCACCGTCACCTCTTCCTCTTCCTACTTCTCCTCCTCCTACTATTCCTTCTCCTCCTTCTCCACTTCCTCCTCACCGCCCTCATTTTTATTTATCTCTTCCTGCAGACGACAAAATTGGCCTACTTTCAATATGGCTGCCTATTATTTCATTCTTGATGCAGCAGTTTATTTCTTTCATTTAACTTCATTTCTACTTCTCAACTACTGGAAAGACTTTATTTGCAAAGTTTTTACTTCCGTCCTACTTTCATACTCATTATCCTATGGCATTGTGAGATCCACGTTATAAGGTCAGTTGAAATGTTGGGGAGGCATTGTTGTCAATATCATTTATCCACTGCCTTCTAGAGTTAATACCATTTGGTTATCTCGGCATAACTGATATATCAATTTATCAATAATAAATGTTCAATTCTATTTACAATTATACAAATCTGGTGTGGTACACTCACACAACTTTCCTTGCTCATTGAACTGTAAGCCTCATTCTTAAACGATAATAGTTCAGGGGAATAACTTAGTGATGATTGGCGGCTACATATTTAAAACTATATGATCAAACTATTGTTTTCAGAGTACATTTTCCTTTGTGTAGGCCTAAATTGTGAAATTCGATGATTTCTAAAAGTCGTCGAAACAGCTGTTCTACAGGTAAAATATCTCAACTATGTGTTCTTTGAAATGAACTGCCTCACCTACCTACCTCATTCACTAGAAGGAGGTTACAAAGTCCATTTCTCAAGGATGGGTTGGACCCATTGTTAGTACCCCAGGAAGGAGACTCATGCCAGTTGATAGAGCGGATAAATAACTAGGGTATGAATTTGAAAAAAATCGTCATTTTCCGCCATTTGAACTTTATTGTATTTCTTATTATCGGTAAAAAGAGCTTAAGTTTAGAATTTCAAGTCAATCGGTTGATAATTATTAGGAATGGAGTTATCGTGTTCACAGACAGTGTTCCAAAAAAGTGGTTTTTGGGTATTAGTCTGTATGTGTGTGTGTGTGTGTGTGTGTGTGTGTGTGTGTGTGGTGTGTGTGTGTGTGTGTGTGTGTGTGTGTGTGTGTGTGTGTGTGTGTGTGTGTGTGTGTGTGTGTGTGTGTGTGTGTATGTGCGTCTGTGTACACGATATCTCATCTCCCAATTAACGGAATGACTTGAAATTTGAAACTTAAGGTCCTTACACTATAAGGGTCCGACACGAACATTTTCAGTCAAATGCAGTCCAAGATGGCGGCTGAAATGGCGAAAATATAGTCAAAAACAGGGTTTTTCGCGATTTTCTCAAAAACGGCTCCAACGATTTTGATCAAATTCATACCTAAATTAGTCATTGATAAGCTCTATGAACTGCCACAAGTCTCATATCTGTAAAAATTCCAGGAGCTCCGCCACATCAATGCAAAGTGTGATTTCAGATTCCCGATTATCAGGCTTCAGATACAATTTAAACGTAAAATTTTAAGTGGAGAAGATTGAGCATAAGAAACTCTACAATTAATTTCCAGTGACATTTTCACCTAAAATTGGAAATAAGCTCGAAATTCGAGAAAATGTGTTTATCCAATAAAGCAAACTGTTGGCAACTGTTGATTCTATTAAATCATTCACTATGAAGAGATAGCAGACTTCGTGTGTCTCCAGCGTTATTGTCCTGTCACCAGCTGGCAGATCTTTGAATAGTAGACTTTGAATGCGCGTGTACACTTGCGTCAGGTGATAATTTTTTATAACGGCAAGGAAAGATCTGTGAGTGCGCCACACCAGATTTTTTCAATTGAGATCATCTCATCTATTGCAATCATATAACTTAATTAATTGGATATATGTATTTTGAAAATGTATCTCATGTTGCATTGATTTTTGAATTAATTAAGTATATTTTTCCGTTTATTTCAGTATTCAGACAAGGGGACCATGGTACCAACTGGTATGCAGTGTTGGGAGGCACATTGGATATACGGACTGTCAGACCATTATCCGAAGAAAACAAGGTAACTCATATTTCTTCTTCTTCTTCTTCTTTTCTTCTTCTTCTTCTCCTTCTCCTCCTTCTTCTCCTTCTCCTCCTCCCTCTTCTCCTTCGTCATCTTCCTCTTGAGTTTAAGGCTAAAAATAAACTTTCTACTCGTGATATTTTTCAAAGTTTATCGATTTGTATATCATCAATCTATCAAAATGAAAAGTTTTCTCAGGAAAACATTTTTTTCCGATCATTACTTTTTGAGATATGAGCGCTTGAAGTTTGAATTTTTGGGACAGAACATTTCAAATTCGGTAAGAGATAAATCCATGAGATTTAGAGGATAGATTCTTCATGATATTGTTGATCTAGTAGAACAAAAATTTTCTGAAAATATCAATTTTCAAGATAGTTATTTGATTTACTAAAAATACATTTTCGTTTATTTATTTTTGGTTATTTCTGGTGAAAATAACCAAAAATAAATAAACGAAAATGTATTTTTAGTAAATCAAATAACTATCTTGAAAATTGATATTTTCAGAAAATTTTTGTTCTACTAGATCAACAATATCATGAAGAATCTATCCTCTAAATCTCATGGATTTATCTCTTACCGAATTTGAAATGTTCTGTCCCAAAAATTCAAACTTCAGGCGCTCATATCTCAAAAAGTGATGATCAGAAAAAATGTTTTCCTGAGAAAACTTTTCCATTTTGATAGATTGATGATATACAAATCGAAGAACTTTGAAAACTATCACGAGTAAAAAGTTTATTCTTAGCCTTTGCACAGCCTTAAGCCTGTGGTAATCTTTTGAAGTTTGTGTAATTCTAAATAAATTAATAAATAGATGAATCAATGAATAATGAAAATACAGGTATAGGTAAATATATGTATATCAACAATCTCATTCCCTGCTACTCATTCAAAACATGCTGACTGTCAAGTGAAAATTAAGTCAGCCATTCCGGAACCCCTTCTCGTCTTGAGAATGAAAATGATAATTTCTAGATGACAAGCATTGTCCACGTACAGGAAGGCCTGAAATATTATCCCCCTCTCCCCTTTAAGAAGGCAGCTCTTTGTATCCCACTCTAATTGTGGAGAGGAAACTCAGAAATGTCTCATTAATCTGGAAATATGACGAGAATATGAAATTTTATCAAGTTCTGAGGAATGTAATCTATATACAGTAGTGAGATTCACTGTATATTGTCAGAATTCCTTATAAACTTCAACAATGCTTCCCATTTGATTAATGCTGACAATGTTTGGGGTTATTTACTTCTGGCCGTATTAGTTTAATGGAAAATCATTTATGTTATCTATGAAGAATTCTGTAAGTTTGAAGTGTATCTTGCTATCATTTCCACCAATAAATTACTCAGCTATGTGTTATTAAATTCACAAACTATTATCCCTTATTTATTCTATTGATTTATTTTATTCACAATCACAAATCATAGTTAAAATATGATTGGGAGAAGACAACAGGCATAGCCCAAAACTGTCTTCTCCCAAAGTTTCACAAATAGGAGTCTCAAAAAAGGAGGTTGGATTTCACATTTCCCTTATTATCATCTCTAATGTGATGAAGGAGTATGTAATTGCCTCAATGTGATGACAATGTGTTTGGTGACATTATTTCTAATGAATGTAATAAGTAGGCAGCTCCTGTATTTTCATGTGTTCAAGTTTGGTGCAGTAGCATGATTATTTTCATTTCTTGTAGAGATTTTTTATATTACTTTCCTTGCCCTATTACCATAGGTAAGGAAAGTATTGCTTGAAAAATTAAGGTACCCCAATTTCTATATTCCTGGTACCCAAAAGTGGTTTGTGTGTGTGTGTGTGTGTGTGTGTGTGTGTGTGTGTGTGGTGTGTGTGTGTGTGTGTTGTGTGTGTGTGTGTGTGTGTGTGGTGTGTGGTGTGTGTGTGTGTGGTGTGTGTGTGTGTGTGTGTGTGTGTGGTGTGTGTGTGTGTGTGTGTGTGTGTGGTGTGTGTGTGGTGTGTGTGTGTGGTGTGTGTGTGGTGTGTGGTGTGTGTGTGTGTGTGTGTGTCTGTGTGTGTGTGTGTGGAGTGTGTGTGTGTGTGGTGTGAGTGTGTGTGTGGTGTGTGTGAGTGTGTGTGAAATGGCGAAAATGTTGTCAGAAACAGGGTTTTTCGCAATTTTCTCGAAAACGGCTTAAACGATTTTGATCAAATTCATACCTAGAAAAGTCATTGATAAGCTCTATCAACTGCTACAAGTCCTATATCTGTAAAAACTTCAGAAGCAGTGCATCATCTATGCAAAGTTTGATTTTAGATTCTCAATTATCAGGCTTCAGATACAATTTTAACAAAAAATTTCAGTCGGAAAAGATTGAGCATGAAAATCTCTACAATTAATGTTCAGTAACATTTTCACCTAGAATTGAAAATAAGCCCGAAATTAGAGAAAATAAGATTATTCAATTGCAAACTGTTGGCAACTGTTGATTCTATTGAATCATTCATCATGAAGAAATAGCAGACTTTTTTGATTTTAAGGAGTAAATAAATACATTCCTTTATTCACTAGTAGCAGGTAATCCGTGCTTCGCAAGGGTCTTTTTTAAAACATATCAAACTGAAAACTCTACGTAATGAAATCTAGAAGATTACACAGATGTCTGGAGAAGCTTAGCAAAGGTTAACAGAACATCCCACGGCGTGGGTTGCTTTTCGTCCACTTTGCGACGAGCATTAATCTTAATCTTATTATAAAAATTTATTTTTTTAGTATTGGAACAGTTCATATTATTCAATTCAATTCAATTCAGTTTATTTCCAAAAAACATAATACACGAATAAGAAATACAATATACAACATATTTTGGAATCCCCCTACTAGACTATCCATCTGTGTGTTGGGGAGAGTTCCACTTTATACATAATAAGCTTAATCTGCTCATAGAAGTAAATAATAGAGAATACACTTATATTATGGATGTATTATTAATATTCTGATTATAAAATAGATAATTATATTGTGCTGATGTATATTTAAGAATGAGTATGTAGGAATATGTATGTAGGAATGAGTATACTTAATACCTTGATTTATTAAAAGAATAAATAAAGTTTTTTATAATAGAATTAGTAAAAATTATTATACAAACAAAATTATGAAATTAGTAGATAAATATTAATGTTCTATTAAGGATAATAATAAGAAAGGTTATTTTTAGAAGAATGAAAAACAGTAAAGAAAAGAATGAAGAATAAATAGTTTCAATGTTTACAGTTTAACTAAACTTTCACAATTTTCCACTCCAATATCAACCAACCAGGAAAATAAACTTTTCTTGAACCTGTGTCTATTGATTTCTACCCTGATGTAACTTGGTATTGAATTGTAAATTTTTGGTCCCAAATATATGTAGTTTCTTTGCCCAAATGTAGTGTTCATCCTTGGTACTATTGAATGCGTGTTTCTCTGCCTTGTTTGATGGTTATGATCTGCCAGTCTTATGTGTTCGTTGTTTCTCCTCATTCGCGTGATGATAGCCTGTATGTAGAGTTGTCTTACACTCAGTACTTTACTGTCCTTGAAAAGAATGTTGGTGGGGAATTGATACTCCTTGAAGCCTATTATTTTTAGTATTCGTTTCTTAAGTTTATGGAGAGGTTCAATATGTATAAAATTCGTAGCTCTCCAGATATTATGACGTATCTTAAAATTGATCGCACTAAATAAACAGTTTTTAATGTCTCATAGTTGAGGATTTTACGGAGTTGATAAAATTTGTAGAGAAGCTTCCTGATCCAGGTAATTGATAGATTAATGTGCTTGTCCCATTTGAATTTGTTGTCCGCTATTGATCCTAAATATTCTATTTCATTGACTTGTTGAATTGAAGGGCAATCACACGGGTTGTTGGTGCTTCCACAGTGATGCAGGATTATTGAAGAATCCGGTGGTCTCGTCCGTTCTGTCAGAGAAAAGACTAAAAATTTCGTTTTTGTAGCATTTACTGTAAGCAAATTTTCTCTTAACCATTTATCGACTTTCATCAATTCTTCCTGTGCCAGATTAAAAACTTCCTCCCAGGTGTTTCCTTCAAATAGTATACACGTATCATCAGCAAAAGCTATTACTCTTCCTCTTATCTTAATTGAACATAGCTCATTTGCATATGCCAAATACAAAATTGGCCCAAGAACTGTTCCTTGGGGAATCCCAAACTTCATCGTTTCCTCTGAACTGAGATGTTCTTCAACTTTGACTTTTTGACGCCGGTCACAGAGGTATGATCTAAACCATGCTAGAGGAACTCCTCTAATTCCCATGGCTTCTAATTTCTTCAACAGCAAACTGTGATTAACAGTGTCAAAAGCTTTTGCTAGGTCCAGGAACACTTCTGCACATTTTTTGTTATTTTCTAGCTTATCTGTGACAAAATTTGACAATTCTAATACCGCATCTTCTGTACTCCTCTCCTCACGAAAGCCAAATTGATTCCTAGATAGACCAAATTGATTCCTAAATAGAGAATGCATTCATTCAAATGGTAATTAATATATAATTATCATTTAACGAAAATCCTAAATAAATGCTGCAAATCACCCCGAAGACTTCTGCTACTGCAGACATTGACAACAGGGTTAGCAGCTAGATGGAAATTCGATGAGAACTACTATCCAAAAATTAGTTGAAGCATTCCTGACTGGCAATTGGGAGGTACCGGGTTCGATTCCCGGGCTGGCAACTAATTTTTGGATAGTAGTTCTCATCGAATTCCCATCTAGCTGTTAACCCTGTTGTCAATGTCTGCAGTAGCAGAAGTCTTTGGGGTGATTTGCAGCATTTATTTAGGATTTCCGTTAAATAATAATTATATCCATGTCTGTCATTTACTTATTTATTTATTAATTTATTCATTTATCTATATATTCACTTAATTTTTATTCATTCATCTACTTATTTATTCACTAGCCGTCAGACTCGCTTCGCTCGCCGCATCGATCTAGCCAGGGGGCTCCGCCCCCTGGACCTCCGACTGGATTGTCCAAGAATGAGATCAGCAGGCTCGCTTCGCTCGCCTGCATTTTTCATTTAAGCATTTTTATCATATGTTAGGACGATCCAGCCGGGGTTACAGACTAAACGTCTGGCTAAACGGATATGGCGAGCGAAGCGAGCCTGACGGCTAGTAATATAATATTACCAGGAATAGCTCTGATTCAATTAGCAGTGCCCAATCAATTTTTCCGCGATAAATGCATTTCAATCTTCAACTTGGTGCCAACATAACAAAGTCAACTCAACTTAATGCCAACCTGACAAAATTATTAATTTAGTTACCATTTAACAACTTTTTCGAAGAGGTACTCTCTCTAGATTATAGTTCTATATTAACATATGGTATGGCCTTTTTTCAATTATAATCAAGTGAATAAGAAGAATATACATGCTAAAAGATGAACTTTAAATCATTATAGTTAAGGGTTTTAAACCCTTAGAGTTAAAATATTGCCAAAAGATTTCTTAGTGCGCCTCTAAAGGGTCAACTGAACATACCTACCAAATTTGAACGTTTTTGGTCCGGTAGATTTTTAGTTCTGCGAGTGAGTGAGTGAGTGAGTCAGTCAGTCAGTCAGTCAGTGCCATATCGCTTTTATATAATATATATAGATTCATTGAATAGATCAAACAATACAATAGTCGGGAAAGGAAAACATTGTACCAGAAATTTGGCAGCTCTGCCGTCCTATCATTTCCACTGAATCCATAACAGGAATATCACTACAGATTGTAACTTTGTGTGATACGTCCAACTCAACTAAATGATGAAGTTTGAAGTGGGTGAGCTATGATGAGATTCAATTAAAACGGTCACCATTTCTAATGTATAACATCAATGCATTACATTCATTCAATACTGACAATGTGAAATGTAGAGTGAGAATGACGTATACTGATAACAGACTTTGAGATCGTTTGAGAGTTATCAATCTCTCACCCCCTCTCTCTCTCTTTCTCTATCACTCACTCTCTCTCTTTCTCACGGTTAAGTGCTGAAGGGGAGGGGATGATATCCTCGATACCCTCTCTGAGAATGGACTTCTTAAGGTCCAAACTTCACCGTTTCATGTGAAAACATTACAATAATACCTCAATATTCGCATATTCCATCATATTTTCATTGCTCAATATTATTGTAAAACTCTTCAGTCTGTATATGATTCATCATGATATTTAACTCTTAATGGTTATTTATTATTTTTAACGCTAGAACTTAAGTTGAATTCAGTTTTGTTAAACACACCTGAATAAAAGAGTGTCTGAATCTCTTTGTTAAGCTCTTCCACAGTTTCTCACTAAGTCACTCACTCTCTCTCTCTCTGTCACACTCTTTCCCTTTCTGTCTCTCTATCTCTCTTCCTGTAATTGTGTTGGCCTGGTTGGGTGGTAGAAGGAACCAAATGGTCCTAACCCTGCCAGTAGAATAATAAAACAATCAATCAATCTCTCATTCTCTCCATATCTCACACTCTCTCTGTCTCTCTCTCCGGGTCGTGTGTTGATGAGGAGGATATTATTTTCTATCCTTTTCAGAGAGTCGACAATTATTTGTTGAAACACCGCCGATTTTTGTAGTTACATCACAATATTATATTATTGTTACTCTAAATGTATTCAATCTTTATTTTCATTAGTCAATTTCTCATTTATTGTAAAGCTCGTTGAGTAATTAGCAATACCGTCATTTAATGGAAATTAGTGTATAAGTCAGTAATTATAGTAACATACATACAAAAAGAACTCTAATACCGGGTGATTTTTTAGTCCTGTTACCCTATTTTCAATACATGGTAATTTTTCCCTAATAAAGGGAAATTTTGTTTTGTTGCACGAAGTTGGTAGCCCTACTCACTCAGTATACACAAGGCAGTGCGAGTTTATTATCCTTAAGCTGTGTAACATTTTGTGATGATTCCAGTCGTGTTATGAACAGAATGTCTTTTACCATAGAACAACGGGTTTTCATTCTGGAACAATATTTTGCTACGAAATCGTACGCGAGTGTAAAAGAATCATTTCAAAATAAATTTATTGGTGTACCTCCGCCAGATAAATGTCAATTTCTAGGTTAGCAAACCGATTTCGAGAGACAGGTAGTGTTTGTGACAGAAACATAGTGGTCGACCAACTGTCTTGACAGATGGCGTTTTAGAGGATGTGAAAACAAGATTGATCAATTCTCCACGGAAAAGTTTACGAAAACTTTCCTCACAAGTTGGTCTACCATATTCCAGTATTCAGAAAGCTGCTAAAAAATTTTGAATATGTATCCATATTGCGTACGATTAGTCCAAGAGCTTCAACCTCCGGATTTAAACAAGCAATTGAAATATTGCCGTTGGTTTAGGTCATTCGTAAATGATAACGGAATCGAATCTTTGAACACAGTGTTCTTTAGTGACGAAGCTTGGGTTCATCTAGACGGTTATGTGAACAGTCAAAACTGTTGAATTTGGGCAACTGAAAATCCTAACGCTGTTCAGGTAAAATCTTTACATCCTGCAAAAATTGGTGTGTGGTGTGCGATATCTCATCAGCGTATAGTTGGACCCATATTCTTTGAACAGACTGTAAATGGTGAAGTGTACAGGATTATTGTGTGTAAATTTGTGGCTCTACTGGAACCTCAAGAAAGATATTGCTGGTTTCAACAAGACTACCTGTCACACGTCTCGAGAAACCATGGATTTTCTGCAAGAGTTCTTTGGTGATCGAATAATAAGCAAGGGTTTATGGCCTCCAAGGTCTCCAAACCTCACATCCCCTGATTACTTTTTGTGGGGCTACATTAAGTCTGAGGCCTTCAAAAACAATCCTCACAATATTGATGAACTGAAAGCCAATATACAGACTTAATCACGAACATTTCCAATATAACTCTGAAAAAGGTTTCTGCTAATATGATGAAAAGAGTCTGAGCATGTATAACCTTAATGGGTGGACATTTTGAGCATATAGTGTAATAATTTTAAGTAACTAAGAAATGTGAGTAATAAAATATCAATTTTCTTTTGTAAATAACAAATATTATTTTTTTATTAATACCCAAATTTCCATTTATAAATTACATCAAAAATTGGGTAACAGGACTAAAAAATCACCCTGTATTATCTATCTCACTCTCTCACTCACTCTTTCTCTCTCTCTCTCTTGGTAGAGAGTATTTGGTAGAGAGTTAGTATTATATTACAAATTACTTTTTCATATCATATACAGTTCAATAATTATTTTCTTAGTCTATATTATGTAAATAATTCATCTATAATTTTGCTGTATTGTAAGCTATTGTATATAAGTGTATAAGCCAGTATATATTGTAATCTACATAAATAAAATACTCAATCAATCAATCAATCAATCAATCTCTATATCACAATCACTCTCTCTTCCTACTTACATACTCACTTGACTCTCTTTCTCACTTACACACACACACACACACTCTCTAACTGTCTGTCTGTCTCCTTATATCTCTGTCTCCCATATTTACTCATTCACTCACTCGCTCTCTCTCCTTCATTCTCCCTCATTCTCCCTCACTCTATCTCTTTCCCTCTCCTCATCTCTCCGACTCTCTCTTTCTTATCACATCAAATGTCAGTTCTCCTCAGAAGTAAAGCTCCAACGGCTACCCATTAGACTTGTTAAAGTGAATAGATAATATTCAACTTTGTGTTGAACAGCTGGACAATGCATGTCGTAGCTGGACTCTTATCTCTATAAAGCAATCCATTTTGAAGTGTGAGCATTGGCTCAATGGCCAGCATTGATATAATATATAAGGGATGTTAGCAGTATCAAGGTTGAATGGAAAGCTCTGAGGTTATGATTATATTATGTCATGAGGAAAGCTAACAGTATGAAGTGAATCTCACATAATATTTACACTCTCACTCTCTCTCTCTCTCTTTTTATTCTCTCTGACAGCAACTTTACCTCAAATCAAACATATCCAACCACCTTCCCATTCCAAACCTCTATCCAGTGGGACTTACTTTATACTGGTAACCTTATCCTCATATATAATGCTCCAAATTCAACTTTATACTGCTAAGGTTACCAGTATAAAGTAAGTCCCACTGGACTAGAGGTTTGGAATGGGAAGGTGGTTGGATATTTTTGATTTGAGATAAAGTTGATGTCAGAGAGAATGAAAAGAGAGAGAGTGAGAGAGTAAAATGGAGAAGGAGAGGTAGTGATAGACAGTGATGAGGGAGTGAAATCAGTAAAAAGAGTGAGTACCTAAGTAGTAGAAGAGTGGTTTGGAGTAAAACAAGATAACTTGAGACTATTTATCTAGAAAACTGGAGGGAGAGAGAGAGATTGAGAGAGAGGGAGAGAGATCGATTGATTGTTTAATTTCCCCCTGGTAGGGTTGAAACCATTTGGTTCCCAATTCTACACATTAGATAGTCTACATCTGAAACAACAACATTAGAATAAAGAGATTGATTGATTGATTGAGTACTTTATTTATGTAGATTACAATATATACTGGCTTATACACTTATATACAATAGCTTACAATACAGCAAAATTATAGATTAATTTACATAATATAGACTAAGAAAATAATTATTGAACTGTATATGATATGAAAAAGTAATTTGTAATATAATAACTATAGATAATTATATTGTTATGCATCTACATGAATTGGCGGAGCTTTGGACATATCAATGTCCATTCTTCGGAAAGAATATTAAAAATATCCTCCCCACTAACTCTCTACCAAAAGAGAGAGAGAGTGAGGGCGAGAGATCGATTGATTGTTTTATTTTTCGCCTGGTAGGGTTGAAACCATTTGGTTCCCAATTCTACACATGAGAGAGTCTACTTCTGAAACAACAACATTAGAATAGTAAGACTGAGAGAGAAAGTAAAATGGAGGAGGAGAACGAAAGGGAGAGAGATAGAGAGTGATGAGGGAGTAAATTAGTAAAAAGAGTGAGTAAGTAGTGGAAGGGTGGTTGGAAGAGAAACAAGATTACTTGAGACTAGCTATATAGAAAACTGGAGATATTAGATTAGATTTTTTTATTTATGTATGAATGTTACAATAATTACTGGCTTATACACTAATTTACATTGGATGACGATAATGCTAGCTATTCAAAGAATTTTTACAAGATATAAATAATTCATCAATGAGAATAAAGATTGAATGCAATTAAAATAACGATAATACAATAATGTGATGTAACTTTATAGATCGGCAGTGTTTCAACAAATAATTGTCGATTCTCTAAAGCTGCGTACACATATACGCGCTTCCAACCCGCACCGAGCACGCTCCGCCCTCGTACCATCCTCGTTCCTCCATCGTACCGCAGTCGCTCCGCCCCCGCTCGGCAGTCGCACCCATCACGAACGTTACGGAAGATGTTAGATCTTCTCGCGTTCCCCGGTCGAACCACTGTTGCTCCCCCGGTCGATCATCAATCGCTCTGCTGGAGTGACGTTCGGTTGCGGAGCAGAGCGAAAGTCTGTACGCACCTTAAGAAGGATATAAAATATCCTTCCCATTAACACACGACCGGGTTGTGATGTATTAGAACTGTTGGGAATTATAACTCAAAGTAATGTTCAAATAAGAAACTCTACTTAATAAGTAGTTTGATTTGAATCTTATAATTATGGAATGAATGAATGAATGAAATTAGAGTGAGTAATAGTGAATACAATATTGCATTGATAATTAAAATTAGTTGAATGGAACAAACGTTATAGAGTGGGATTTAAATTAAAATTTTAGAAATTGATTGAGTTATATTGACAATATACAAAACTAAAGAACAGAGAATCTTAAGATGGGAGATGAGAGAGAGAGAGTGTGAGAGAGAGACTGATTGTTTTATTTTTCTGGTGGCAGGGTTGAAACCATTTGGTTCCCTCCACCACCCAACCAGGCCAACACAATTTCATAGCATCAATATAAGTAGTCCACTTCTAAAACAACAACATGAAAATAAAAAGGAAAATTGCATAACAAAAGCAATTTAGAAGGTTTGTTCAAGTGTTCTTAGAAAAAGTTCATAATCTCATGAAAGCATTCATATTGCCTCCACTTTGTTTGTAAAAATAATCTTGTGGTAAGAAAATTAAACTGTTCACTTGATACCGAAGAAAAGAAGAAACATTAAATTTGAATTTCATATCAGTAGTTCTTTATAAAGTTTTTCAAATTGTGCCACACTATTTGAGTTCAAAATATGTTCATCCAATTCATTTATTATCCTTACGGACATCGCAAGGAACGAAGCACATTGGAGTTCTATAGTGAGGTTCACGTTATAATGACAGTATTTCATCAACTTTAGTTTTGCTATCCTTGTCTATCATTCGACAAAGCCGGTGATACTATTTTTTTCTAGGTCCACAACGATTACAATTATGTTTTTGACGGTGTAGAAATATAATTAATTAATGCAGAGAATCGATATCGCTATTCTTCCATCTTTATTCACTGCCATTATATCGTGGACCACACTATATATGTTGGAACTTGGAGCAAACGATGAGCATCGAGAGAGAGAGAGAGAGAGAGTGATTGATTGATTGAGTACTTTATTTATGTAGATTACAATATATACTGGCTTATACACTTATATACAATAGCTTACAATACAGCAAAATTATAGATGAATTTACAAAATATAAATTAAGGAAATAATAATTATTGAGCTGTATATAATATGAATAACAGCAATTTGAATAAGTATATATGAAATAGATAATATTTTTATGCATCTACATAAATTGGCGGAGCTTTGGACATATCAATGTTCATTCTTAGGAAAGAATATTAAAAATATCCTCCCCACTAACTCTCTACCAAAACGTTAATTTCATTATTTAAACTAAGGATTTATTTATTAATGGAAATATTGTAAAAGTTTTAATTAATATGAATATTTAAGAAAAAAACAAAAAATAGAGAGAGAGAGAGAGATTGATTGATTGATTGATTGAGTACTTTATTATGTAGATTAGAATATATACTGGCGTATACACGTATATACAATTAGCTTACAATACAGCAAAATTATAGATGAATTTACATATATAGACTAAGAAATTAATATTATTGAACTGTATATGATATGAAAAAGCAATTTGTAACATAATAACTATAGATAATTATATTGTTATGCATCTACATAAATTGGCTGAGCTTTGGACATATCAATGTCCATTCTTCGGAAAGAATATTAAAAATATCCTCCCCACTAACTCTCTACCAAAACGTTAATTTCGTTATTTAAACTAAGGATTATTTATTAATGGAAATATTGTAAAAGTTTTAATTAATATGAATATTTAAGAAAAAAACAAAAAATAGAGAGAGAGAGAGAGATTGATTGATTGATTGATTGAGTACTTTATTATGTAGATTAGAATATATACTGGCGTATACACGTATATACAATTAGCTTACAATACAGCAAAATTATAGATGAATTTACATAATATAGACTAAGAAATTAATATTATTGAACTGTATATGATATGAAAAAGCAATTTGTAACATAATAACTATAGATAATTATATTGTTATGCATCTACATAATTGGCTGAGCTTTGGACATATCAATGTCCATTCTTCGGAAAGAATATTAAAAATATTCTCCCCACTAACTCTCTACCAAAAAGAGAATGAGAGATTGATTGATTGATTGATTGATTGAGTACTTTATTTATGTAGATTACAATATATACTGGCTTATACACTTATATACAATAGCTTACAATACAGCAAAATTATAGATGAATTTACATAATATAGACTAAGAAAATAATTATTGAACTGTATATGATATGAAAAAGCAATTTGTAACATAATAACTATAGATAATTATATTGTTATGCATCTACATAAATTGGCGGAGCTTTGGACATATCAATGTCCATTCTTCGGAAAGAATATTAAAAATATTCTCCCCACTAACTCTCTACCAAAAAGAGAATGAGAGATTGATTGATTGATTGATTGATTGAGTACTTTATTTATGTAGATTACAATATATACTGGCTTATACACTTATGTACAATAGCTTACAATACAGCAAAATTATAGATGAATTTACATAATATAGACTAAGAAAATATTATTGAACTGTATATGATATGAAAAAGCAATTTGTAACATAATAACTATAGATAATTATATTGTTATGCATCTACATAAATTGGCGGAGCTTTGGACATATCAATGTCCATTCTTCGGAAAGAATATTAAAAATATCCTCCCCACTAACTCTCTACCAAAACGTTAATTTCGTTATTTAAACTAAGGATTTATTTATTAATGGAAATATTGTAAAAGTTTTAATCAATATGAATATTAAAGAGAAAAAAACAGAAAATTGATAGAGTAAAATAATTATATAGGTAGATAAGATCAAATAATTGATTAATAAAATGAAGTAGGCTGAAAGTAGATCAGGGTTATCAACTTTCAGTAATATACAGCATTATGCAGTGGATAATTGAAATAACATGAGTTTATATAATATATATATATATATATATTATATATATATATTATATATATATATATATATATATACAATTCGTTCTATAACATGGTTTAAAGGTTTGTATTTGTGGGATGGGTGGGGGATGGATGTCATGTGATCGTTCTAGGGCCGGACAGTTTCAGTCATTTGTTCCAAAAGATGTTTTTTTAAAGTTAGGATGAAGCTCGCTCGGCTCTCGATGGACCTGATAGAAACAGGAAGTGCATTCCATGCACGACAGGCACTGACTAAGAAGGATTTTGTGAAAATAGTAGTTCGATGATTGGGTATCCTTAAAGTACTTTCTCCGGTTCTAGTATGTGAAGCATCTATCCTC
>NC_052517.1:16253910-16325698 GCF_014356525.2 Nilaparvata lugens | reverse complement strand
AACATAATTGTAATCGTTGTGGACCTAGAAAAAAAATAGTATCACGGCTTTGTCGAATGATAGACAAAGATAGCAAAACTAAAGTTGATGAAATACGTCATTATAACGTGGACCTCACTATGGAACTCCAATGTTTGGTGCTTCGTTCCTTGCGATGTCCGTAAGGATAATAATGATTGGATGAACATATTTTGAACTCAAATAGTGTGGCACAATTTCAAACTTTATAAGAAATACTGATATGAAATTCAATTTAATGTTCCTTTTTTCTCGGTATCAAGTGAACAGTTAATTCTATATTAAATAATAATGGGAATTTAATGGTGAATATTAAAAATATCCTCCCCACTACTCTCTACCAAAAGTTTAATTTCATTATTTAAACTAAGGATTTATTATTAATGGAAATATTGTAAAAGTTTTAATTAATATGAATATTTGAGAGAAAAAAAAAAAAAAAATAGAGAGAGAGAGAGAAAGAGTGAGACAGAGAGAATGAATGAAGGTTTGAAATAGAGTTGATACTGATGATGAGAGGGAAAGAATGAGAAGGAAATAAAGAATACGGCAAGAGAAGAGAGTCATTTTATAACAGAGATAGAGAGGAAGAAGGAAAAGGGGAAGTGAGCGAGAGAAAGAGAGAGAGAGAGTGAGAGAGATATGAGAATGAATCATGAACAAATAGCCTGTGGTCATACTACTGTAATAGTGATTTACTTTATACTAAGTATAAATGATTTTATAGTTAGCGCCTGTTTCTGACGTTGCTTTGAGGTCACTAAAGTTATCCCTCTGAGAGCTGGGAGACCCTTGAAACTTTGCCAGTACAGAAGGCAGCAGGCTACTCTCCCTCCTCTCACCCCTTCTTCATTCCTCCATTCTACTCTCTCTATCTCTGAACAATTTTCTCTTCATAGTCTGATGTTATATTGAGGTTTTCAGTTTTCATTCAGTGCATTACACTTGATTCAATGTGGCTGTATTTTCTCCTTCACCTCCTTCTTCCATTTCTTCTCCTTCTTCTTCTTCTTCTTCTTCTTCTTCTTCTTCTTCTTCTTCTCCACCTCCTCCTCCTCCTCCTCCTCCTCCTTTTTTTTTTGGTAGAGAGTTAGTGGGGAGGATATTTTTAATATCCTTCCCAAAGAATGGACATTGATATGTCCAAAGCTCCGCCAATTTATGTAGATGCATAACAATATGATTATTATCTATAGTTATTATATAAAAATTGCTTTTATATAATATACAGTTCAATAGTTATTTTCTCTAGTCTATATTATGTAAATTCATCTATAACTTTGCTGTATTGTAAGCTATTGTATACAAGTGTATAAGCCAGTATATATTGTAATCTACATAAATAAAGTACTCAATCAATCAATCAATCAATCCTCCTTGGAGCAAATAACAACTTGCTAATGTGATAATACTTCAGTTGATGCTGATGGCTCAATATGTACAATATTATTTTCTTCAATAATTGTAATTATTAATACCAATGCATAACTGAAAATAATTATTTATTTCTTAAGTTTAATTCAATTTTATTATGTCAATTTTTGTAAATGTTATCAAAGGCAAGAGCCTAGTAGCAATTGTCAATAAATATCTTATCCTTCTTATCCTTCTTCTTCTTCTTCTTCTTCTTCTTCTTCTTCTTCTATTCTTCTCCTCCTCGTTTTCTTCTTTTGCTCCCTCTTCGTTATCGTGTTCTTGTTCTTCTATGATCCAAGTTCTTTTAGACCCCACATTTTTTCTACTTTCCAATTATGAGTTCTATCTTTATAATTCATTACTTCATTCTCCACTACTCAGAGTCAACATATCAACTTATTCTCCTCTCTACTGTGTGTGAGAATACCTGTTTTCTTCTACTTCTTCAATTTCATCTTCTTCTGCTTTTTCTTATTCCTCTTCTTCTTCTTCTTCTTTTTCTTCTTCTCCTTCTTCTTCTTCTCCCCCCTCTTCTTCTTCTTCTTCTACTTCTCCTTCGTCTTCGTCATTCTCCATTCCGTCATTGTACCTTTGTACACCTCCATTATTCTCTCTACGTCACTGTACATTTTTTATTCTCCATTCATGCGGTTCACAATGGAAGAAAATTGAATTGTCTACAATGTGGAAATAACTGTGACTTTGCTACACCTCATGAATTTAGAACTAGTTTAGGCTTTCTTCAATATTTCTCATTCGTTCTCTCTCTTCCCAGTACTCTCAGTCTCTCTGTCACTCTCTCCCGGTCGTGTGTTGATGGTGTGGATATTATTTTATATCCTTTTTAGAGAATCAAAAATTATTTATTGACTCACCACCGATTTATGAAGTTACATCACAATTACAAATTATCTCTATTCAAATTGTATCCAATCTTAATTCTCATTAATAAATCATACATTCTGAAACTCGTTAAATAATTAGCAATACTGTCATTTAATGTAAATTTGTGAATGACCCAGTAAAAATTGTAACGTACATAGAATTCTTATCTAATCTCTCTCTCTTTTATAGGTTTCACTGTTCCATGTGAAAATATTAAGTTACATTTCAACTTTCGCATATTTTATCATATTTTTTTGCTCAATATTAGTATTTTGAAACTTCTAGGTTGACATGATTCCCCATGTTATTTTACATATTTACAACTCTAGAACGTAAGTTGAATTCAGTTTTGTTTAAAGCATGGATAATGAAATATGAATCTCGCTTTCTATCTCTCACTTTCTTTCTACTTTGCTCTGTCTCTCAATCACTCTTTCTTTTCTATGTAGAGATTCACTGGGAAATCAGGAGTATGATTTCCAGAGAATAGACATTGATGTGTTCAAAGCTCCGCCAATTTATGTAGATACAAATCATCTCATAGGAATTATTCTAATTGCATGAAATAAATTGAATTTAATTTTTCAAATCATGTATTTTCAGTGTTGTATTATTACTCTAGTTCATATTATGTAAAATCATCCTGACCTTTGCTGTATTGTGTGAGTGTATAATATGAACTAGAATTATAATTGTTAAACTATATATAAAATGCGAAAAAAATGAAAATGTTTTCTGGGTATTACTATAGAGATAATATTGTTCTCTATCTACATAGCATAGATCGACGGACCTTTGAACACATCAATGTCCATTTTTTGGAAAAAATACTCACAATATAGTCTCCAGTAACTTTCCACGGAATGGAGAGAGAGGGAGTGAGGGAGTGAGGGAGTGAGAGAGAGAGAGTGGGAGTGGAGGAGAGAAAGAAGAAGTCTCTCTTTAAAAAAAGAGAAAGAAGCTGGTGCGTTTGAAGAGAAGAGCATAGAATGAATGACAAATTCGGAAGAGATTGATAGTTGGAAAGAAAATTGATAAATAAGATATTAACCTCACCTGGTGAGATCATCTTTTGAAAATAAAGAATTACTTTATAATATTATTTGATATTATGAGTTATAATACAAATGTAGAGGTAGACAAAGAAGAAGAAGAAAAAAAGAGAAGATACTACAAAAATGTAGAGGTAGTCAAAAAAAGAGGAGAAGAGGTAGAGGATTATGAAGGAGAAGAAGAAGAAGAAGAAGAAGAAGAAGAAGAAGAAAAATAAAAAAAAGAAAAATAAAGAAAAAGAAGTAGAAAAATAAGAAGAAGAAGGAGAAGAAGACGGAGAAGAAATTGTAGCGTTTTGAGATGGGAGCATTGATAATTTCCTGATGCTAAAGCTCAGACTAATAAGTTGTAATGCAGCTGGGTCACACCTCTAGTCAGATTCACCTTAATTTGTCAGAATTAATTATATGGGATATGTTGCAATAATGAATAGGAAGTGATACCATTATGGTATGTAGATGGTATACCGTGGGATTCACTTATGAACTGTCAGTATTGATTGAATGGAAAGCATTGATGTAGTTTATGAGGAATGCTGCCAGTTTGAAGAAAGATTATACCTCACAGCTTCTCTTGAATGGTAAGAGGATGTCTTTGAATGCAGGTCCTAAGCCGTCTATTCAAATCTGGATATTATTTCCGATGCGGTGAGGAGGAGGAAGAGGAGGAGAAGAAACGGGATGAGGATGAGTAGGAGGAGGAGAAGGTGGTGGGAGACGAGGAGGAACAGGAGAAGTAGGAAGAGGAGGTTGTGAAGGGGGATGGAGAGGTGTAGTGAGAGAAGAGAGAGAGGAGGAGGATGAGAAGGAAGAGAAGGTGGAGTAGAAGAAGACGGAGGAGGAAGAAGGGTGGGTTTAGAAGGAGTTGGAGGAGGATGAGGAGGAATGATTTTTATCATAGAGGAGGCGGAGGAGGAGGAGGAGGAGGAGGAGGAGGAGGAGGAGGAGGA
Organism: Nilaparvata lugens; assembly: GCF_014356525.2. NCBI lineage: Eukaryota > Metazoa > Arthropoda > Insecta > Hemiptera > Delphacidae > Nilaparvata > Nilaparvata lugens. Next base: position 16,321,377 of record NC_052517.1, on the reverse strand, counting down.
GGAGGAGGAAGAGGAATTGGAGTAGGAATTGGAGTAGGAGGAGGAGGAGGAGGAGGAGGAGGAGGAGAAGGAGTAGGAGGAGGAGTAGGAGGAAGAGGAAGAGGAGGAGGAGGAGAAGAAGGGAGAGGAAGAGAAGAGAAGAAGAGAAAGTTGACGATGAGTGGGAGAAAAAGAATAAAGGAAAAACATGGATAAGCAATAAGACGAAGAAGAACACTTGCGTGTAGGAAAGGAGACTATGAAGAAGTAGAAGAATATGGAGGTGTAAGATATTAGGAAATAAAGAAAAAGAGAGAGCTTGATTATTGGATGTAGTAAGATATTTGATATTTAATACATCTTACATTGCCAGGTCTGACAAAATCTATGGCGAAAACTGATAATAATAAACAAAAAAATAACACTTTCATGATGAGAAATGATTGCAAGTGAGAGAGAAGGGTCATACTGGAATAAATGAGAAAGTGGAATGAGAATTTTCAGAGAAAAAGATGAAAATATAGTGGAGAATGATGTGGTGTTGGAGGAGGAGTGAGAGAGGCATATCGGATTCATCAGGAAAATTGGAGAGTGGAGGAGAGAGATAGATAGATTGATTGATTGATTGTTCTATTTTTCTGCTGGCAGGAGTGAAACCATTTGGTTGCCTCTACCACCTAACCAGGCCAACACAATTACATAACACCAATATAGGTAGTCTACTACTAGGACAACAACATTAAAATAAAAAGGAAAATTGTCATAACAGAAGCAATTAAAAATATTTTTTCCTACAGTTACCTTGAAAAGTGACCATTCCTGCACTGATTACAGAATGCAAAGAATCACTTTTCCGCTCCAGTGCGCAAAGTATTACTTTGCGTACTCTTAATACATTGCGTATTATCTTGCAGCCATCCCAATCAGCTGTTGACATTGTTGGCATGTATTTTGAATGCAAATTTGTTCAATCTATATTTTTTCTGAGATTCAAATAAATTAAAATGAGAACTCATTAAATCATTCATTTTGAATATTATTAATTATTCATTATTTCTAATAATATATTTTTCATTCATAAATTGATTGGTTGAAAAATTATTTAGAATTAAGATTCACTCAAAATTATTCAAATTAATTGGATTAATTTAATTTTTAATTTGAATAAATTATCGATCATTAATTTTCAATTGGATTATCAAGTTTAAATTAAATTAAAGTTTTTATTAATAACAAAATTATACAGACAAACATTTGATGGATTTCAGCCATCATTTTACCCATAATCATTTAATCAACTACTTCTCATATTCAATGGTAACTGTAGGAAAAATTTAATGTGAAATACGTGCGCAAAGTTCCTCTGCTGCACTCAAGAACCATTCCTTACTCGCCTACGGCTCGTGCGTAAACGTTTCTTTCGGTGAAGCAAACTGTTACTTTGCGCACTAGTTGCACAAATAACTATTTCAAGTGTTGTGAGCGAGAGTTCATAATTTCATGGAAGTATTCATATAGTCTTCACTTTGTAAAGAAATTTTGAGGTCTAAGAAAATCAAACTGTTCAATGATAACTAAGAAAAGAAAAAAAACATCAAAATTAAATTTCATATCTTCTTAACAGTAGCTCTTTATAAAGTTTTTTAAATTGTGCCACATTATTTGAGTTCAAAATATTTTCATCCATTTCATTTATCATCCTTACGGACATTGCAAGGAACGAAGCACCAAACATTGAAGTTCCACATTTGAGTTGAGAGAGAGCGAAAGAGAGAGAGAATAAAAGAGAAAAAAGAGCAAAAGAGGGAAAGAGATAACGATAGGGAGAAGTGAGCTTCTAATTCGAGAGGTGAATGATACGGAGATAGAAAGAAGAGAAGAGTAGGATGATGAGAATGGAAAAAATGAAGGAGAAGAAGAAGAAGAAGAAGAAAAAAAAAGAAGAAGAAGAAGAAGAAGAAAAGAAGAAGAAGAAGAAAGAGAGTAGCAAGAGATTAAGAATTAGGAATGAGAAGGGTTATACAGTGGGTCAGAATTTCGAAATCTTCATTGAGTCAGTCCGGGTTCGTGAAGACTAGGGTACTATACTAATTCCATTCCAAAGTGCTGATCTCTATGAAAGTGATCCAAAGTAATTTCAGAGTGATCCTTAAACAAAATAGGTCTATTTATTATAGTGTAACACTGAAGTTTCTATAGTGTATGAAGTGGTATATTCTATGGTGGTTTAGATTCTATAGTAGTTTATCCATTTTGAAGTGTTATCTTTAGGCTAATATTATTAAGTCAAAATTAGTCTGACACAACTGTCTGACAGTTATCGTGAGCATTCCTGACATTGATGTTACATATAAGACGAACTGACAATTAGAAAATGAATCAAGCTATGAGGCTCAAATTAGATTCACTCTATTCTGTCAGCATTCCGTATATAAAACAGCAGGTGCTTCCATTTAACAAACACTGACAGTTTTCAGTGAATTTCAATGTGAAACTCATGCCAAATTCACTCTATGCTGTCAGTAATCCCTATCCACAACAACAAAGATCCCCATTAAACTAATGCTGACAGACTTGATTGATTTACAACCCTGCAAGTCTGTGGTAAAACTTAGCAGCAGGTTATGGGAGGGACATTTAGTTGCATTAGGTTGGTATTAGACACTACACATTTTGTGGGGCTTTATGAGATTTGAATTTTAAACACAGCGCTTCGGAATTCAGTGATGCCACAGAATACGAAGTGGGGAAAGTTTGTTGTGTGAAAGCTTCCATGAGCCACAACGCGTTTTTAATACTCCTACTTGTGTGAATGCTCACGTTCAAATATGTGGAGCTTAATCGTCTCCTAGTCGGAATATTTATGAGTTCTTCAACTTTCAACTGGATCATGCATTATGCATAATATTTTTACTGAGGGTGATACTATAGAGGAAAGATAGAATGAGGAGATATCTCATGGTATAGGTCGTTTATGTTACAAATTACAAGCAAATTTTTGTTAACTCAAACCGACTACTGTCTATAATTATTAGTGTGTTGTTGGGAGTGTAAGAGTGTAAGAACAGCACAGTATGAGAGACAACCAGCGTCACATAGCTTCACCAAAAAAAAAACTACTAGGACTATCGGCTTCAGTTAACACTCACATTTGCAACATAGACACCCTATACACTGTCTATTACTAGTGTGTTGTTGGGAGTGCGAGAGTGTAAGGAGGGCACAGTATGAGAGACTACCAGCATCACATAGCTTCACCAGAAACAACTACTAGGAATATCGGCTTCAGTTAACACTCACATTTGCAACATAGACACCCTATACACTGTCTATTACTAGTGTTTTGTTGGAGTGCGAGAGTGTAAGAAGGGCACAGTATGAGAGACTACCAGCGTCACATAGCTTCACCAGTAATAACTACCAGTACTATCGGCTTCAGTTAACACTCACATTTGCAACATAGACACCCTATACACTGTCTATTACTAGTGTTTTGTTGGAGTGCGAGAGTGTAAGAAGGGCACAGTATGAGAGACTACCAGCGTCACATAACTTCACCAAAAACAACTACTAGGACTATCGGCTTCAGTTAATACTCACATTTGCAACATAGACACCCTATACACTGTTTATTATTAGTGTGTTGTTGGGAGTGTAAGAGTGTAAGAACGGCACAGTATGAGAGACTACCAGCGTCACATAGCTTCACCAGTAATAACTACTAGGACTATCGGCTTCAGTTAACACTCACATTTGCAACATAGACACCCTATACACTGTCTATTACTAGTGTGTTGTTAGGAGTGCGAGAGTGTAAGAAGGGCACAGTATGAGAGACTACCAGCGTCACATAACTTCACCAAAAACAACTACTAGGACTATAGGCTTCAGTTAACACTCACATTTGCAACATAGACACCCTATACACTGTCTATTACTAGTGTGTTGTTAGGAGTGCGAGAGTGTATGAAGGGCACAGTATGAGAGACTACCAGCGTCACATAACTTCACCAAAAACAACTACTAGGACTATCGGCTTCAGTTAACACTCACATTTGCAACATAGACACCCTATACACTGTCTATTACTAGTGTGTTGTTAGGAGTGCGAGAGTGTAAGAAGGGCACAGTATGAGAGACTACCAGCGTCACATAGCTTCACCAAAAACAACTACTAGGACTATCGGCTTCAGTTAACACTCACATTTGCAACATAGACACCCTTTACACTGTCTATTACTATTCCCAACTCCGTGCCGTTACCAGATTGTCTATAGTATTGTAGATCATGTTGACATATATGTAACAAATGAAATATCCGATCTCAGTTGTAAAAATTCATTATTTTAATATAGAAAGATAGACTTTGTTCATAATAATGATGTATATTCGAGACAAGCAGGTAAACCGTGCCCCGTAAGGGTCTAATAAAAAACTTGTCGAACTGAAACTTTGAAAAATTCAAAATAGGCCTATAACCATCCCCGGTGAAGAATCTATTTATGCAAAATTTCAAGTTAATCAGTTGAGTAGTTGAAACGAGATGATGCATCATCCGTGAATTTCCTATCCCGTACGTGAATAAGGCAATTCCTCCCTTTATTATATTAGCGTTATGATTGATTATAATTTTAAATTATTAACAAGAAAATTATTTCAAGCCACTTATTTAACAAGAAATGATTTATTTATTTTTTTGTAAAACTGTTGTTAATTGTTGAATAAATTTGATATCAACAATAATTGGAATCATCTTCTATACTATAATAGAGGAAAGAACTGACAAATTGCCAGTATACACGTATACACGTGTTGAGGATAGGAAAATTATGTTTGACGCATCATCACGTCTGAACTACTGGACTGATTTACTTGGAATGTTGCTTATAAATTCTCAATCAACCGAGGATTCCTATAGGCCTATTTTCAATTCTTCTGGATTTCAAAACGTCAAGTTTTAAAATAGACCCTTGCGAAGCACGGGTTACCCGCTAGTTATTATATAAATGATGAACCAGATTGACGTGAATCACAGCTATATATACTAGACTATAGAAGGCGGTGGGGAAAGAGACTTGGCAACAATGCAATTCTATCAATTCCACTGAGTTTATAACTTGAATTTTGTATAGATGATGATGAAAAGTGTCAGAAATTATGAGACTATTTAGAAGACGAAAGAGGAGAGTCTATCATGTTACTTACAGAGATCAGGTGAGTTGTATGAATTATTTATTATTATTTATTATTTATTTATTAATCATGACTTATTATTATTTACTTCATATCACTTGAAAATGGCATAAATGTCCGAAACATGTTGTGATAAAATATTTCAAAAAAAAGGTACTGAGATTTTTATTTTCTTTATATTTATTGAATAGTAGACTATATTCAAGGGAGATTCAAATCAAATGCTGTGCCAAAACCTATTAAATTTGAATTTTTGTTAGTTATGGATGATTATCTTCTATAATAGACTTTAATAAAGGCGGCTCATACACATACGGGAAAAAAATCACGAGTGACGCATCATCACGTCTCAACTACTCAACTGATTAACTTGGCATGTTGTACACAGGCATAGAGAAACAATAGCGTAAGTAGATATCCCATGGTATAGGACGTTTATGTCGTAACTTTTACTGTTATCTCAAGCCGATAGTCCACGTAGTTCTTTCCCGTGAAGCTGTGTGACGCTCGTAGTCTTATCATACTGTGCCGTTTGTACACTCTTACCCGGTCGAAATATTAAAAATCTACAATAATCGACAGTAATCGGCTTGAGATAAGAGTAAAAGTTGCGACATAAATGCCTTATACTATGGGATATCTACTTACGCTATTGTTTCTCTATGATACAGGTTATTAATATCTATCGAGGATGATTATAAGCCTCTTTTAAATTCTTTAAGATTTCAGTAGGTCGAAGTTTCATTTTGCCAAGTTTTTATTCAGACCCTTGCGGAGCACGGGTTACCTGTTAGTCTTATAATATAACATAAGAAAGGAAACAATAGATTTATTCATGTAGGGGATTAGAAATCCACGAATAGCACTTCATCACGTCTGAACTACTGGACTGATAACTTGAAATTTTGCATATATATTCTTAATTCACCGAGGATGGTTATAGGCCTCTTTTAAATTCTTTTAGGCCTCTTTAGAACTATTTAAGATTTCAGTTGATCGAAGTTTCAGCTTGTCAAGTTCTCAATTATTAGACCCCTGGAGCACGGGCTGCCAGCTAGTTAAAAAATAATATTAAATATTAATTAATTAATATTTATATTAATTATTAAATATTTATATTAATATTAAATATTAATTAATATAAATTTTATCAGCATTTCAACAGATAATGCAATTCATCATAACCCTCGTAATATTAGTGTTGTTAATGTAGCTAATGAATTACAGTTTTCAAAATTTCAACCAACGAAATAATTATTCATTGTTTCTCCACAGCAAAAGTGATGCCTTAAAGGCCCGGTTGCACATACTTCTATTATATAAATTTAATTGAGATTAACTACTTTTTTGAGACGTCATACATTTCTCATATTGGTTCTAGCACGATACCGATACTCAATTAGAGTTAAATTTAATAGAGATACATGCAACCAGGAGTTTATCTGTTAAAAAGTTTTAATGAGATGTTGCTCTCATTAGAAACGTCCAATGGACGTCATTAAAACCCTCCACAAAAATGACAGGTGTTTTAAAAATTACCTTGATCACAAAATTAAAGACATTTTCCATTATGATGAGCAATGTTACGTTTCTATTTAAGCAAAATATATTCAAGCAAAGGTAACGTGTATAATATGGAGTTGATTCGGCTCACCGTATATCGATATATCGAAGTATTGAGGTCTCGTTACAATGGACACATGTGAATATTCAAGTCAGGATTACAGAGATGCGTAATGATGTCATTTTGATCATTAATATCTGATAAGAATAACAGTGATAATAACATACTGCAGCTCAGTTCCACCCACATTCAATATTCTCGGTATCAACAATCAACATGTCGATATCTCGAAATATTGATTTAGCATTTTGGTCTGTTATAATGTTTGACAAGACCGGATTAGGATAGGATTACTGACGAAAATGAGTGAGGTTCATGAAAACTCTGCTTGTTCCATTACACGCAATACTCCAAGTATCGATTATTGACTATCGATATATCGAATATCGAAGTATCGATATATCGAACGTCGAATTATCGAAATATTCATATAGGAGAATATTATTGGGATTGTGTATTGTTTGCAAATAATGATGGAGTTATCACATATGAACAGATGAACTTGATGTAATGAGCTTTTGAGCTTAATTCTGCTGAAATTCTATCATCTCAGTGACTCTTGATAAATCCAGATAATATTATATAGGAGGAACCTACTTGTTGCTACAAATGCAGGTGATGAATATCTTAAGAGCTTAATCCAACTGTACTTGGGGCCGGTTTCCGAGCTCAGGATTTAGCTAAGTTCTATAGACTTTGAACAGCTCGAGTCAGAAAATTGGCTCTCCGAAACAGGGCATAGTCATCACTTCGAATTGCTACTTTCCTGACAAGCTGTTTAAAGTCTGAAAACTTTCTAAATTTGGAGCTCGCAAACCGGCCCTCAGGGCCCTTATTGTTGATTGTTCATATTGTTTTATATTTTATAGTGGGGTTCACCTCATAATCCTCGTAATGACAGTGAATAAATAATAATATAATAATAATAATATAATTTTATTGCCGCTCAACATTACAATAGTTATGGACAACGTCAGAAATAATTATTGTTTAGGAAACATAGTCAACCTATATTATAACATGGAGGGTTAATGTAAGAAACACCAGTCAAAATAAAATACACGTAAAATATTACATATACGAATACATATACAAATATTACATTTACTAGAAATAATAGTATAAAATAGTTCATCTTAATCAAAGAATAATTTGTTGAAATTCGAAAAACTCTTTCAAACTATAAAAAGGATTTCTAATTAACCAGCTATGTAGCCTATTTCTGAATAATTGAAATGGAGCTTCTATCCACTCATGTGGTAATTTATTAAACATTCTCATTCCAACAACTTCATAGCTATCCAGAGATTTCGTCAGCCTACAGAAAGGTATTTCTATATTCCCGTTTCTCCTAGTGTTGTGGGAATGTATATTTCTCCTTAGCAGATTATTAGGCAAGTTATTTTTCGTATATAGGAGACAAGTAAAAATATACAGGTTTATTACTGTCAGTATACCTATTTGAGCGAATAACGGTTTACAATGAGCCAATCTTTCAGAATTTGTGATTATTCTTATAACTTTTTTTTGAATTATCAATATATCTTGAACATGTGGACTATTCCCCCAGAGTAAAAGCCCATACGCGATTATACTCTGGAAAAAAGCAAAGTATGCTGATCTGACATAAGACGAGGGGACACAGCCTATCAAATTTCTCAGCAAGTATACCACTCTGGATAATTTGGAAGTAATATATTTAATGTGAGGCTCCCATGAAAGTTTGCTGTCAACAAAAACACCTAGAAATTTGACATTACCCAAACGGCTCTCCATAGGTAAACTCTTCAAGCTAAAAATATTTTCTTGTGTTTTATCCTCATTGAGTGAAAAACCATTGGCTCTGAACCACTTTGAAGCCTCAGACAAACTGTTCTTAGCTTCATTCTGGAGGATTTCGAAATTTGAGCTTACATTAATAAAAGTTGTATCATCCGCATAAATTATAGTATCAGCATTGCTTGTACAGAGTGGCAGATCATTTATCATCAATATGAACAATAATGGTCCCAAGACCGATCCCTGCGGAACACCACTTTTTATCTCATTCACTTGAGATTTTTCCTTTCCTATGCAAACAATTTGTTTTCGGTCACTGAGGAAAGAGGCGAAAATGTTATTAAATTTGCTACCAACAATGCCATAATGAACCAGTTTACTCAGAAGCACATCACGATCCACGCAATCGAATCCTTTACTGAGATCGCAAAATGTGGCCAGAGCATATTTTTTATCCTCATAAGCCCTGAGTACCTTTTTAATCATGGAGTCAATAGCATTGATGGTAGACTTGTTCTTTCTGAATCCAAATTGTTCATCTGACAGTATGTCATGTTACTCAAGTAATCACATAATTGAAGATGGATGATAGTTTCTAAAACTTTTGATAGGATCGGTGTGAGAGATATTGGGCGGTAACTTGATGGACACTCTTTCTCACCCTTCTTATAGATGGGCACCACTCTAGATAGTTTTAGCATTTCTGGAAATACCCCTTCTATCAAACATTTATTAATACAATAGGTAAGAGGAATTATTATACAATTTATAATTTTTTTTGAGCATATTACTTGAAAAGTCATAAATATCTATGCTATCGGAAGATTTCAAACTTTTAACGATATTCAAAACAAGCTCCGGTGTTACTTCAGTGAAAGAAAACTTATCCCTTAGTGGTTCATTCCTACTATGCAAAGTTATAAGCTCTATTGCCGTTTCAGAAGGTCTTAAAATACTGTCACAGATCTCATTCACAGAGTGAACACAAAAATTATTGAAAACATCTGGAGATATTTTCACAGGCTCCTTCTGTTTGCTTTTTGCAACTGAATTAATCACATTCCATGCTTTTTTGCATTTATTATTGGAAGATTGGATACTAGAAACGTTATACTCTTTCTTAGCCTCATTTAAAGCAACCCTATAATTTCTCCTGGCTGTAAAGTACCTTGATTTCATCTCATCTGTTTTACACAGTCTATACATTTCTGAATGAAGTTCCAATTCATTTTTCATATTCGATAGATAAGGAGTGTACCAGGCTTTTTTCTTATTATATTTCTTGCAATTGTTTGTATTGGGATTTATCTTGAACTTATGTTTAGGAATATAAGTTTCAAATATATTCAAGAGAGTATTGAAAAATTTATTGAAAACCACATTTGCTGTTTGATGTGTATTATCAATGAGCAGCCTTTCCCAATTGAAGTTATTGAGTGCATTTTCGAAATTCTGAAATTTATTCTGCGTTATCGGTCTCGTGATGACCACCTTAGGCCCTTTATTATTTTGATTTGAGAACTCCGAACATGACCCATCAATCTTCAACCAAACCGAATCATGATCAGAAAATGCAAAAGGTGTCACATCAGAACAAATTACATCTCTATTTAAATTCGTAAATATATTATCCAGACAGGATAATACAGGACAATAGCGCTGCTGATCATTTGTCTGCCTTGCCAGTGCCTTCTATAGAGGGTAGCTGACACCGTATATTTATATACAGTAAAATTATTATCTGATGTAATATTAACTGTTCATTCTTGCTTGAAAATAACAATTATATTTTATTCGTCAAGAAATGATATTCCTCAATGATTCAATTATATTTTTTTATAATTGTGTCTATATATTTTGTTAATCACTTGTGTAAATTGTTAAGAAACAATCTGGCAATGCGTCGGAACTAGAAATGGATACTGTTTTCTGCTTTGTCAAATGACAGACAAGGATAGCAACACCAATGTTAATCGAATACCGTATTTGTGGACCTTACAATGGAAAGATGATGAAATGAAGATACGATGATGATACAAGGATGATAGACAAGGATAGCAACACCAATGTTAATGAAATACTGCCATTATAACGTGAACCTCACTATAATTATCAACCATAGAGATATCGATATTCCGATTAATAATTATTTATGTATCGATGTTGCAAAATTTGGTTTGATTGTTGTATGAAAATGGAGATAGGATTAGAGATGAACAGGAGCTTAATGGAATTGCTAATCTCTGCTGATGGGATATTTGAACAGTCTTTCCAGTTATAATTCATGGTTTATTTGCATGGAAGTTTACACTGTTTGTTGGAAACGTGAGAATCGATTAGAGTATAAATATTTTACATTATTAATATTATTGATCATGAATATATTTTATTGACATAACATCGACTGTTCTGATAAATAAATGAATGAATACCGTGAGTAAAAATAAATACGAGTGAAATGAATTCCATTCCTGATTGGAATAACAAATATACGTGATTGGAACAACAAAAATATACTAATTTAGCATATATTTGAACAGCGGAAACTGTTTAATAGATATCATTACACTTTTGGATTTGCTCATTCAAATGCCAAAGTCATGATACTTATTCCTGCAACTACAGTAGTGGATGTTGTTTCTCAAACACTTATACAATGGTTAATCTCAATAATTGACCGAGCGAAGTGAGGTCTGAGATTCAAGTCGGCGGTTTTGCATTTTTATTTATGTTTATATGTTGCACATTCACGGCGAAACGCGGTAATAGATTTTCATGGAATTTGACAGGTATGTTCCTTTTTAAATTGCGCGTCGACGTATATACAAGGTTTTTGAAAATTTTACATTTCAAGGGTAATATGAAAGGAAAAAGGAGCCTCCTTCATACGCCAATATTAGAGTAAAAATCTGGTGTGGTGCACTCACACAACTTTCCTTGCCGTTATGAAAATTGATCACCTGACGCTAGTGTTCCCGCGCATCACAAGTCTACTACAGTCTATTATTCAAAGAAATACGCCAGCTGGTGACAGGACAATAACGCTGGAAACACACGAAGTCTACTATCTCTTCATAGTGGATGATTCAATAGAATCAAAAGTTGCCAACAGTTTGCAATTGAAATAATAACATTTTCTCGAATTTCAAGCTTATTTTCAATTTTGGGTGAAAATGTTACTGAACATTAATTGTAGAGATTTTCATGCTCAATCTTTTCCACTTGGAATTTTTTGTTCAAATTGTGTCTGAAGCCTGATAATTGGGAATCTAAAATCAAACTTTGCATAGATGGGGCGGAGCTCCTGAAATTTTTGCGCATTTACGGCGAAACGCGGTAATAGATTTTCATGAAATTTGACAGGTATGTTCCTTTTTGAATTGCACGTCGACGTATATACAAGGTTTTTGAAAACTTTGCATTTCAATGATAATATAAAAGGTAAAGCAGCATCCTTCATACGCCAATATAATATTACAGTAAAAATCAGACTATAGAATTATTCATTATAAATCAGCTGTCAAGTGGATTATGAATTGCATGCATTGACGCATGCAATTCAATATCTCAATGTAACTTAATGAAAATCAGCTGTTGAGTGGACTATTAATTGCATGCAGTAAGGTAGCTTGAAGTAGCATTTCTCCCGACTTTTCTCTGCTTTCAACTGGGTAAGCTTTTGATGAAAGTAGCATTAGTTAGCTGTTTAAATCAAATTATTAGCATTGTCGATACAACAACCCAAACAGCCATTAGTCGTTTATACACCGATATATCGCCGACACGACAGGACAAGACAGAATTTACTCTGATGGACAGTATTAGAGGAGACTGTGGTTTACAACTGCGCGAGGTCTACTGTTCACAGAACTACTAGTATGTATTATTAAATTTTCTTGATGGATAAAATTCATAATAATAATAGCTGCGTCGGTTGCTTTTCGTGGATTAGCGTAGGTCTACTTTGCGGCGGGCCTAATCATTGAAAATAATTCATTAGCCGCTGAAAACTTTATATATCTATCTATCTATCTATAAAACGACTTCATTTATATAGGCTACATTATTCTACTTGAAAATGGCCAATGCTCGAAACTAGTCGTTAAAATATTTTAATTTTTTACAAATGTTTCAATAGAACTACAAGTACTACAAGTACAACGTACTACAAGTTTTTATATTGCTTTTATAAACTATCTATCTTCATGAAAAATCCACGCTATTCACTCAATATAGAATGTATGCTTACCATATTCACTTGTGACTACATTCATCTAGCCTACTATATCTAACTCAACTCCAATTATAATGAAATGAAATCAATAAATTTTTATAGTGTTCACGATCTGATTGGATGGTTCTTCAGTGAGATAAACTTTAACCTGTCAGCATTGGTTAAATGGGAGGCATTGATGTTATTCCATAAGGAATACTGACAGTTTAAAGTGAATCTCACTATAGTGAGGTCCACGTTATAATGGCAGTATTTGATTATTATTGGTGTTGCCATCCTTGTCTATCATTCAACAAAACAGATAGCGCTATCCTTCTATAGCTCCGCAACGTTGCCAAATCCGTTTTTAATAATGTAGTAGTATAAAAAATCAAGGCAGGGAATCGGAAACTATGTTCTCCTATCTTTCTCCACTGCCATTATAACGTGGACCTCACTATAGCATCAAAAATAATAATTATCAGTAAGAGTAAAATAACATGACGAATCATTTATACAAACTCAAGAGTTTCACAATAATATTGAGCAAAGAAATATGATGAAATATGCGAATATTGAGGTATTACTATAATGTTTCCACTTAAAACATTCTCAGGAAGGGTATCAAGGGTAGCCTACTCTCCACTTCTTAATTAGATTAGATTAGATTAGAGTTCTAATCTAATCTAATTAGAGTTCTTTATTTATGTCTGCTACAGTATTAATTCTAATTTCTATTGAATGACAGTATTGATGATTATTCAACGAATTTCAAAAAGTATGATAGATTGGTTGATGGGAATAGAGATTGAATTCAATTTGAATAACGATAATATAATATTGTGATGTAACTTCATAAATCAACGGTGTTTCAACAGCAAATAATTGTCGATTTCCAACAAATAATTTTCGATAATATCCGATTATATTAAGCGAGCAATTTCTGTATTTATATATCTGGTTATTTATGTTTAACGGATCTCGAAAACGGCTCTAACGATTTTCAGGAAATTTGAAACATAGTAGGTTTATGATTTATAAAGATTCGATGGCACTTGGGAAAACTCGCTGAACGACATCAAAAGTATAATATTCATCCTTGGCTGAAACAGCTGTGGATAGTAAAAAAGTGAGTGAGCGAGTGAGTATGTGAAAAATCAAAATATCGCATCCCCGGAATTCACAAGATGACATGTGGCCAGCTGTGAAATATAAACACGATCATTTTGGAGAATTGTGTTCTGTTTATCAATAAATAAGAATAACGAGCGAAGCTCGGTGCCCCGATATTTATTATTGACCGAGCGAAGTGAGGTCTAAGATTCAAGTGAACGGTTTGGCATTCCTCTTAATGTTTAAATGTTTATATGTTTTTATGTTGCGCATTTAAGGCGAAACGCGGTAATAGATTTTCATGAAATTTGACAGGTATGTTCCTTTTTAAATTGCGCGTCGACGTATATACAAGGATTTTGGAAATTTTACATTTCAAGGGTGATATAAAAGGAAAAAGGAGCCTCCTCCATACACCAATATTAGAGTAAAAATCATACTATAGAATTATTCATCATAAATCAGCTGTCTAGTGGACTATAATACTACCCGTTCAAAAACATCGAACATCTTGAAAATGTATTTTTCCATCAACGTTGTAGACAGTTGCAGCAATACCTACTATTACTTACTAGGTAATAGTAGGTATTGGTTGCAGCCAGACCTGATAACAGCGCTCACACTCACATTCCGGGTCGACACGTCACGGTACAATAGAACAAAAAGCAATATGTTTATTCAGGATATTTTCTACACATTTTAAATTGATAAATTATTTATTCATTTTTGAGAAAACATAACAACAGGTCAATATAACTTACTGATCGCGAGGTCTACTGTTCACAGAACTACTAATTATTTTCACAATAATACAGCTAACTAATCTATGTCATCCACAAAGTGTGAACTGAACAATAATTTATATTGAACAATGTGAAGATTGAATGCAATTTGAATTGGGATAATTTATAATGTTTTATCAAATATAATTTAATGTTTTATTAAATATTGATAAAACATTATAAATTATCCCTAAAATACCTTATAAATGTATTCTAGGTACCTTGGTTGTATCCTTAGACCATTTATAGAGTAGACACGCTGGGAAGTCTAGCCTCTGAAGCCAACATCTACTGCAAAATCCGCCCATCTTGACGTCACAACCAAGCTAACAACAATGCATTGTTCAACAACAATGTAAGTTAAACACCACAAACACTTACACAACAAACTGTTGTGACGTCAAGGTGGGTGGATTTGGCAGTAGAGATGTTGGCTTCATCGACTTTTAGTATGAATATATAATTAGCCGTGTCTATTCTATAAATGGTCTAAGGTTGTATCTATATAAATCAGCTGAGTTTCTACAAAGAACTGATCATTCTTGAAAAAGTATTGAGTTCTATAAATATTCCTTTTTTTACTTTCCTTGTCCTATTACCATAGGTAAGGAAAGTATTGCCATAGAGAACCAATAACGTAAGTAGATATCCCATGGTATAGGACGTTTATGTCGCAACTTTTACTATTATCTCAAGCCGATTACTGTCGATTATTACTGTTTTGTTGGGAGTGTAAGAGTGTGTGAACGGCACAATATGAGAGAATACCAGCGTCATAAAGCTTCACAGGGAAGAACCACGTGGACTATCGGCTTGAGATAACAGTAAAAGTTGCGACATAAACGTCCTATACCACGGGATATCTACTTACGCTATTGTTTCTCTATGGTTACATTGCCCTGTTGTTATGTTCTCTATGGCAATACTTTCCTTGAAAAAATTATTAAATAATTTATCGATTTAAAATGTGTGGAAAATATACTAAATAAACATAGTGCTTTTCGCTATTGTTTCTCTATGGTATTGCTTTTAAAAAAAATCAAGGTACCCTAGTTACAAGTTTTCTATACGTCTCAAATTCCCCTGAGTGCGAAAACATTGAGCATTTTTCTAACACTCCACCTATCATCCAGTAAAATGCAATCACCGGGGAGAAAACCAAAAATTTAATTACTTGAGTGAAATTCACAAACTTTTTACTGTTCCCATTGGTTCAATGGACAGCTTTGAGGGCTCTTATCTGAAATTCTGACAGTTTATAGTGTAGTAGGATGAAAAATAATTAATTATAACAGTTGGAGTAACAAAGGTTTTCAACGTCAAAGGTAAAAAATATCGCACGATATTTTTTACCTTTGACGTTGAAAACCTTTGTTACTCCAACTGTTATAATTAATTATTTTTCATCCTACTACACTATAAACTGTCAGAATTTCAGATAAGAGCCCTCAAAGCTGTCCATTGAACCAATGGGAACAGTAAAAAGTTTGTGAATTTCACTCAAGTAATTAAATTTTTGGTTTTCTCCCCGGTGATTGCATTTTACTGGATGATAGGTGGAGTGTTAGAAAAATGCTCAATGTTTTCGCACTCAGGGGAATTTGAGACGTATAGAAAACTTGTAACTAGGGTACCTTGATTTTTTTTAAAAGCAATACCATAGAGAAACAATAGCGAAAAGCACTATGTTTATTTAGTATATTTCCACACATTTTAATCGATAAATTATTTAATAATTTTTTCAAGGAAAGTATTGCCATAGAGAACATAACAACAGGGCAATGTAACCATAGAGAAACAATAGCGTAAGTAGATATCCCGTGGTATAGGACGTTTATGTCGCAACTTTTACTATTATCTCAAGCCGATTACTGTCGATTATTACTGTTTTGTTGGGAGTGTAAGAGTGTGTGAACGGCACAATATGAGAGAATACCAGCGTCATAAAGCTTCACAGGGAAGAACCACGTGGACTATCGGCTTGAGATAACAGTAAAAGTTGCGACATAAACGTCCTATACCACGGGATATCTACTTACGCTATTGTTTCTCTATGGTTACATTGCCCTGTTGTTATGTTCTCTATGGCAATACTTTCCTTGAAAAAATTATTAAATAATTTATCGATTTAAAATGTGTGGAAAATATACTAAATAAACATAGTGCTTTTCGCTATTGTTTCTCTATGGTATTGCTTTTAAAAAAAATCAAGGTACCCTAGTTACAAGTTTTCTATACGTCTCAAATTCCCCTGAGTGCGAAAACATTGAGCATTTTTCTAACACTCCACCTATCATCCAGTAAAATGCAATCACCGGGGAGAAAACCAAAAATTTAATTACTTGAGTGAAATTCACAAACTTTTTACTGTTCCCATTGGTTCAATGGACAGCTTTGAGGGCTCTTATCTGAAATTCTGACAGTTTATAGTGTAGTAGGATGAAAAATAATTAATTATAACAGTTGGAGTAACAAAGGTTTTCAACGTCAAAGGTAAAGAATAAGAGGAGAAGTGAAAGAAGAAGAAGAAGAAGAGAGAGAAGTAGGAGTGGTGGAGTGGGAGGAGGAGGAGAAGGAGGAGATGTGGGAGAAGAAGAGGAAAAGGAGATGGGGAGTAGGAGTGGTAGAGGAGGATGAGTGGGTGAAAGAAGAAAAGGAAGAGTAGAAGGAAAAGAGAAGGACTAGGAAAGGATGAGTGAGTGGAACAAGTAGAGGAGGGGTGGGATAAGAAGAAGAGGAGTAGAAGAGGAGGAGGAGGAGGAGGAGGAGATGAAGGAAGAAGAAGAGGAGGAGTGGAAGAAGAAGAAGAGGAGGAGTGGAAGAAGAAGAAAAAAAAAAGAAGAAGAGGAGGAGGAGGAGGAGGAGGTGAAGGAGAAGGAGGAGGAGATGTACGAGAAGGACGTGAGAGGGAGAAGGGGTAATAGTAGAGAAGGAGAGAATGAGTAGGAATGTGAGGAAAAGGTGGAGGATGAGGAGTAGGAGAAGGAGTGTGATGAGAAGGGGTGGTGAAGTGGCCGGTGGATTAGAAGCTGTTTCAGCAGAAGGAGAGAAGGATGAATAGGATGAAGAAGAAGGGGAGAAGAAGAAGATGATGGTGAGGAAGAGGGTGATGAAGAGGAAGAAGGAGGTAGTGGCAGAGGATGAGGAAGAAGTGAAGAAGTATGTGGAGATGGAGGAGAAGGCGAAGAGGTGGCAGGAAGGGTGGGTGGAGAAGTGATAATGAATGGTAATGCAGAAGGAGAAGAAGGAGAAGAGAAAGAAGAAGGGGAAGAAGAAGAAGAAGAAGAAGAAGAAGAAGAAGAAGAAGAAGAAGAAGAAGAGAAGAAGAAGAAGAAGAAGAAGAAGAAGAAGAAGAAGAATGAGAAAGGAAGCGGATTTAGAAAATTACGAGACGAAAAATCATCGAATTCGAAGAAGACGAAGAATATTTTCTCTCCTTCTCTCCTAATCCTCCATCTCATCTTTTACTTCTTGATCCTCACAAATGAATGCTAATAACAGACAAATATTATTGGCAGATGTTCAGGGAGCAAACTGAGGAAAAAATTCAATTTTCCCCGCAAAAAAGACTGGAAATGGGAAAATCAGCTTGACTTAGCGCCTATCAATTATTCAGCAGCTCATTTGTTTAATCTTGGGATTCATTTTCCTCAGGGGTGAATTCGATAAGGAGGGAAAATCATGCTAATACTTTTTTCCATCCTTATTAGTCAACTCAGTCTAAAATTATCTCTTTTACAGATTTTCCAGTTTCATCCCTATCTTCTTTACAGATTCTCTAGCTTTATCTTCTCACTTTCCATTACAGATTACTTTCTATTACCTTTGAGCTCATGGAAAATGAAATATTTCATAATGTAGGAAAAATGCTACCTTTGGGTAGAGGTGATTTAATTAATGTTTCAAAGAGTCCAATATACTAGTAATTCTGTGAACAGTAGACCTCGCGCAGTTATAAATCACAGTCTCTTCTAATACTGTCAATCAGAGTAAATTTTGTCCTGTCCTGTCGTGTCGGCGAGTTATCAGTGTATAAACGACTAATGGCTGTTTAGGTTGTTGTATCGACTATGCTAATAATTTGATGTGAAAAGCTTTATGCTATTATCATCAAAAGCTTACCGAGTTGAAAGCAGAGAAAAGTCGGGAGAAAATACTATGCTACTTCAAGTTATCAATTGCATGCCTCACAGCATGCAATTAATAGTCCATACAACAGCTGTTTTCTCACTAAGTTACATTGAGATATTGAATCGTGTGCGTAATAATTGCATGCAATTTATAATCCACTCGACCGCTGATTTATGATGAATGATTCTATAGTCTTACTTTTACTCTAATATTGGCGTATGAAGGAGGCTCCTTTCCCTTTTATGTTATCCTTGAAACGCAAAATTTCCAAAAACCTTGTATATACGTCGACGCGCAATTTAAAAAGGAACATACCTGTCAAATTTCATGAAAATCTATTACCGCGTTTGGCCGTAAATGCGCAACATGTAATAGTATATTTCGCACCTAGGGCCGAAAATGAGACTTTTCCGGCTCGAAATCGATTTTCAAGTCCGGGCAGTAGGCCGAAGACTAGAAAAGATTGAGAGCCGGAAAAACATTTTTAGCTTGTGGTGCGAACGCTATTTTTTGCCACAGAGAAAAATAAAACAATAAATATATGAGAATAATTGTTTATTAGGTACTTCCGAAAGCAAAACTGGAAGGTCATAGCTCTAGCAAATCTGAGGTAATCTGAATATCAGGAAATTCTCCAAGTATTTTTAATTCTTCCATTTTCAGTGAATACAATTACATATCATATAAATATGATCGGGAAAGAACAACAAGCATGGCCCAGACTATTCTCTTCCCGAATCTTGATAATGAATAACATGTCCGTAAAAATAGGTTGTTTTAAGTAGTTCCAAAATTATCCACCAGGTTTAGTGGTAAACACAGTACTTCAGCTGGGTTTGGGTGGATTTCAATTTGTCTAAAAAACCTAAAAGATTATGTTCAATTATGTTCTAATGTGGGAGGTTGAGTTTATACTACTTTTTACTTTGCTTGCCCTATTACCATAGGTGAGGAAAGTATTGCTTTCCGAAAAAAATTAAGGTACCCCAATTTCTAAATTTCTATACGTTTCAAGGTCCCCTGAGTCCAAAAAAGTGATTTTTAGGTATTGGTCTGTATGTGTGTGTGTGTGTGTGTTGTGGTGTGTGTGGTGTGTGTGTGTGTGTGTGTGTGTGTGTGGTGTGTGTGTGTGTGTGTGTGTGTGTGTGTGTGTGTGTGTGTGTGTGGTGTGTATGAGTGTATGTGCGTCTGTGTACATGATATCTCATCTCCCAATTAACGGAATGACTTGGAATTCGGAACTTAAGGTCCTCACACTATAAGGATCCGACACGAACAATTTCGATCAATTGCAATTCAAGATGGCGGCTAAAATGGCAAAAATGTTGTTAAAAACAGGGTTTTCTCGAAAACGGCTCCAACGATTTTGATCAGATTTATACTTAAAATAGTCATTGATAAGCTCTATCAACTGGCACAAGTCTCATATCTGTAGAAATTTCAGAAGCTCCGCCCCATCTATGCTAAGTTCGATTTTGGATTCCCAATTATCAGTCTTCAGATACAATTTAAACTAAAAAATTTAAGTGAGAAAGATTCAGCATGAAAATCTCTACAATTTATGTCCAGTAACATTTTCACCAAAAATCGAAAATAAGCTCGAAATGCGAGAAAATAAGATTATTCAATTGCAAACTGTTGGCAACTGTTGATTCTATTAAATCATTCACTGTGAAGAGATAGCAGACTTCGTGTGTCTGCAGCGCTATTGTCCTGTCACCAGCTGTCTCAGATCTTAGAATAGTAGATTTGATATGCGCGGGAACACTAGCGTCAGTTGATCAATTTTCATAATGGCAAGGAAAGTTGTGTGAGTGCGCCACACCAGATTTTTTATTCTTTTAAATTGATAAGATAATATTATGAATGTTTTGATACTTGAATAATAAACACAATTTTTTTTCTTATTTATTTAAAAATTAGCACCTAGTCTGAGACTAATAAGCTATTTATTTTATCCTAATTTACTAAATGGACTTTTTCAAACCTCATCCTATGATTCAGTTTGTCTAGTTTTTGACTACAATTACTTAGTCTAGTTTGTATCCTATAAAATAGTTCATACAATCAAGTTAGTAGGCCAATAATAATTTGTTTGGTTTGAAGGGATGACATTTCACTATCACTAACACCAGCTTCAAGCCATCAATTCACACACAAATTTCACTTCACTAACTCATGCGGTTTTGTTCTTTTGAGCCTCCTGACCAGACTATCAACATCAAGCAGCTGGATTGCCTCTATATTGTCGTGCTGGTGGAGTCTCTCTTCATGCTTGGCCGCAAAGTGCTCAATAACTTTCGTGACTGTCTCCAATTGAAGGTCGCGATGAAGATCAGCATTTCTGATGTACCAAGGAGCGTCAACAATATTTCTTAGTACCTTATTTTGGAAATCGTTGGATAATTTGTACATGGATGGTTTATTTAGTACAGCCCCAAAGTTGAATGCCATAAGTCCATACTGGTTTCAGTAGCTGTTTATATAGTAGATCTTGTTGTATATGGACAGCCTGGATCCTCTTCCAGCAACCAATACATCTTTTTGAATTTAATTCCTAGTTCTTCCCTTTTCTTCTTGACGTGTGTGCTTTCCATTTGAGCTTGACATCCAGCGTCATACCCAAATATTTGGCAGTATTAGCATGTGGAATGACTTTCTCATTTATATATACTGGAATATATTGAACTCTTTTATTAGTAAAATTCACATGTACAGACTTGGTATCATTTAGTTTAATTAGCCAATGATTTGTCCATGTGTCTACTTCATTAACTGCTCTTTGTAACTTTTCTGTAGATTCCTCAATATCTTCTGCGACTGAGAGAATAGCAGTATCATCTGCAAATGTATAAACACAAATGATGAAATTTTTTTGGATCAGCTGTTTTAGCGCACTTGAAATTTAGACGATCTGGATGTCAACAATGTTTGTTATCGGAAGTTGAGGTTAGAAGTCCTATCCTACTCTGGAATTCGAATTTGAATAGTTTATAATATATCTTATTTGTATTTCATTCATCCAAATAAATTAATAGTATCTTATTGCAGAATACTTTATTCAATTCTAGAAGCATAAACTGATTCCGTTTCATAAACTATTTTGTAAAAATGTTCACATCAAATCAGAATCAGCTGACTTCAAGGTTATTTTACAACCCTGGGGCCGTAAAAATTTTACCGGCCTGGTCAGAAATCATTTTCGGCCTCCATATGACGCACGAAAACCAGCTTATTACATCCAAGTGGAGCGAAAACTTATAAACATTTAAACATAAAGAGCCAAACCGTCGACTTGAATCTTAGACCACACTTCGCTCGGTCAATTATGTTCAGTCTATTTCCAAATCTTATTCATGTCTAGTCTTATTCTAGACGTATATTATTCGTCTCCCTTTATTATACTCTAGAAATGGTCATGGAACACTTTTTATGAATGAAACATATTTGATTTCTGAATATTAAACACTTAACACTTGGAGACCTCCAAGTTATAATGGAAGTATTTGATTAACATTGGTGTGCTGCTCCTATCCTTGTTCATCATTCGACAAAGATTATTCTATCCTTTCCTATCTCCGCAATGTTGTCAGATCGTTTTTTAAATATGTAGAAATATGATTATATTTATAAACGATAGACTAAATATTTTATTCTAATTGTGGGCATTCATCATTCAATCATTAAAAATAAATATATTCCTCGACGAGTGAAATATAATTGATTTTTTGAACCAAGGATGAATAGTTAACATCAGATATACCAGTATCAGTTTAACTCTATAGAAGGCAGTGGCAAGGGAGAGAATCGACAACGCTGTTCCCCCATCTCCCTACACTGCCATTATAATGTTGACCTCACTATGGATTCCGTTTTCCGCTAACACTTTTTGATGACTTTGTGCCGGTTGCACAAAAGCCGGTTAAATTTTAATCCTGGTCCACGAGAACCAATCAGAGAAGCCGTCTTTTTACTTTTCTTGCCCTATAACCATAGGTAAGGAAAGTATTGCTTCCCGAAAAAAAATCAAGGTACCCCAATTTCTAAATTTCTATACGTTTCAAGGTCCCCTGAGTCCAAAAAAGTGGTTTTGTGTCTGTGTACACGATATCTCATCTCCCAATTAACGGAATGACTAGAAATTTGGAACTTAAGGTCCTTCCTCTGGCCTATAAGGATCCGGTACGAACAATTTCGATCAAATACAATTCAAGATGGCGGCTAAAATGGCAAAAATGTTGTCAAAAACAGGGTTTTTGCGATTTTCTCGATAATGGCTTCAACAATTTTGATCAAATTTATACCTAAAATAGTCACTGATCAGCTATATCATCTGTCACAAGTCCCATATCTGTAAAAATTTCAGGAGCTCCGCCTCATCTATGCAAAGTTCGATTTTAGATTCCTAATTATCGGGCTTCAGATACAATTTAATCAAAAAATTCAAGTGGAAAAGATTGAGCCTGAAAATGACTACAATTAATGTTTCGTAACATGTTCACCTAAAATTGAAAATAAGCTCGAAATTCGAGAAAATGTGATTATCCAATTGCAAACTGTTGGCAACTGTTGATTCTATTTAATGATTCACTATGAAGAGATAGCAGACCTCGTATGTCTCCAGCGTTATTGTCCTGTCACCAGCAGGCCCAGATCTCTGTTTATAAGTAAACTTGAGATGCGCGAGAACAGCGGCAGGTGATAAATTTTCATAACGGCAAGGAAAGTTGTGTGAGTGCGCCACACCAGATTTTTGTAATTGTCTTTACTGATTGGTTCACGTGAAATTAATCACGATTGGAATTTAACCAGCTTTTGTGCAACCGGGCCTAGAACTTTTAAACAAATAATCTTGTGGTATTGCTATAGTGAGGTCCACGTTATAATGGCAGTGTTTGATTAGCAATGGTATTGCTATCCTTGTCTATCATTCAACACAGCGATAGCGCTATCTCTTTCTCGCTTTGCACTGTTGCCAGATCGTCTTCTAACAATGTAGAATTGATAATTAATTAACAAAATATTCTATTTTAATATTTGATCAAGTTATCAAATATTAATCATTTATTGACAAAGTATTTCATCTGAATCATGAAAATTCATAATTGAATTATTGAAAAATATAATTTCATGGTTAATAGAATATAATTGATCATTTAAAACCAGAATCAACAGTTAATATTACATGAATTGATTTTGATTTTGATTTTTATTTGATGAATAAACCTGTATCAGCTACCGTCTATAGAAGGCATTGACAAGACGGAGAATCGGCAAAGTTGTTCTTCTATCTTTCTCCACTGCCATTATAATATGGACCTCACTATAGCAATATTAGCTATTTTACACGGACTATGTAATGAGAAGCAATTAGCAATACGGTACTATTTTGACCTACTTTGAAAATAATATTTGATAATATTGTTCATGTACTCTTCAATGACACTCTTATCAAGTAAACACTACTTCTTCTTCTTCTTCTTCTTCTTCTTCTTCTTCTTCTTCTTCTTTCTCTTCTTCTTCTTCTTCTTCTTCTTCTTCTTCTTCTTCTTCTTCTTCTTCTTCTTCTTCTTCTTCTTCTTCTCTTCTTCTTCTTCGTCTTCTTCTTCTTCTTCTCTTCTTCTTCTTCTTCTTCTTCTTCTTCTTCTTCTTCTTCTTTTTCTTCTTCTTCTTCTTCTTCTTCTCTTCTTCTTCTTCTTTCTCTTCTTCTTCTTCTTCTTCTTCTTCTTCTTATTTCTCTCCACCTGTTCCTCCTTCCATTCCTCATTATCATCCGTCTCTACACTCACTTCTCCTCTTCCCCTTTCCACTTCTTCTTCTTCTTCTCCTTCTTCTTCTTCTTCTTCTCCTTCTTCTTCTTCTTCTTCTTTCTTCTTCTTCTTCTCTTCTTCTTCTTTCTTCTTCTTCTTTCTTCTTCTTCTTCTTCTTCTTCTTCTTCTTCTCCTTCTTCTTCTTCTTCTTCTCCTTCTTCTTCTCCTTCTTCTTCTTCTCTCTTCTTCTTCTTCTCCTTCTTCTTCTTCTTCTCTCTTCTTCTTCTTCTTCTTCTTCTTCTTCTCTTCTTCTTCTTCTCCTTCTTCTTCTTCTTCTTCTTCTTCTTCTCCGCCTTCTTCCTCATTCTTATCACTAAGCGCCATACACATAGCAGGTCTAATGAATAATAATTTCTAGGTAAACTTTGATAAGACATCGTAATTGTTTCTAAACTGTTTTCAGTTTAACTGTGTATCAGTTCATACACCACTAGCATAGTTGCGAAACAACTAGTCCGGAACCTTCCTATTTATAATTTTTGACAATTCATAATCAGTTAAACGTGGTTTTTTCCAAAAATGGCTTGAATCTTTAAGTGTACACTATCCAGTTATATCAATAATCGATTGATAGCTCGATAATATTGGTGATTAGTCAACTGATTGACAGATAATTAGACACTTTGTGGGACATGACTCTCATTTCAGTGATCTTAGTGTGAATGAAGTGGTCGAGAATCGTCAATTGAGTGAACCTGTTAATTTTAATTTGAACAAATAATAATAGTGAATTTTCAAATACTTTGGAGTGATTGGGTAATAGATTTCCTGTGATTCAACAATGACTTCATGTGTTTTTACGATATTTGGTTTTTGACAGAATTTATACCATAATAATAATAATGAAAAATTGGAGGTTAATGCAATAATAATAATATCGTGTGACCTGGCTGGCCCAGGTCTGGTGTCAGAGTTTTCAGGTCGCAACTGATCAATTTCAGGGCCTCTGACATGACCTAACTACTGCTCTTTAGGCAGCCGGGACCGACGGCTTTACGTGTCCATCCGAAACACGGGAGTGTCCCGAGATAAATATCTTGCCCGGGCTAGGATTTGAACCCGGGCCTCTGAATCATAAATCCAGCATCTGAAGTTATTGGTTAATGCAATGAAGAGTGGTATGTGTCTGGATCCAAAGAATTGAAGTATATTCGAGGGTGGATTGAGGAATTGAATCAGAATTGAGGAAGGATTGATAAGCCATCTTATAAATTCAGGTACTGTACCTGTTTAATTATAATATGTTCTCAATATACACTTTATTGATCAGGGCCACTCGTATTTACATAGAAATTGATAATAAAGGAACCCTTTCTTCAACTTTATTTTATTTCTCTACAACATATCCGATTTATAATGTCACTTCCAAGTGAGTGATCGAATAAATATTGATATCGGGGCACCGAGCTTTGCTCGTTATTTATTTATTGACTTTTGATAAACCGAACACAATTGGGGAAGTACCAACAGGCACAGTCCAAAACTGTTTTTTCCCGAATTTTGATTAATACACTATAAATAGTTCAGGAAGTAGGTTATTTTTCATACACTTGAATTCAGGTTCAAACATTTGAAAACAAAAAAAAAAATAATTTAGATTATATACAAACCAAATATAATAACAAAATAACACTCCCTAATCACTTGAAATTGTCAAATAATGATCAACTCTGAAAATTATGGTATACTCTAGTTGAGGAGGATTATCATGTCATGTCAACAAATCAGATTATGTTGATCAAATCGATTAAAAATTGTCTAGCAAGATTAAATTTCTCGCTGATTGATTATGATTACACAGCTGGAAATAATTTGTCACTCTCCCACACAGGCACACGCGTCTTCTGTTATTGAGAGATGACGAAATTATCATCTGTTTTCCAAGGATGAATTATCCTTTTTATGTCGTTCAGCGAGTTTTCTCAAGGATGAGACTCAGTGCAATCGAATCTTTATATCATAAACCTAGTATGTTCTAAATTTCGTGAAAATCGTTAGAGCCGTTTTCGAGATCCGTAAAAGAAAAATAACCAGATATAAAAATAGCCAGATATATAAATACAGAAATTGCTTGCTTAATTGACCAAAGCGAAGCTGAGGTCTTAGTTTCGACTCGATCAGCTTTTGTCTTTTTGTTTGTTTGTTTGTACCGCAGTTACAGTCGCAGTTATTGTCCGATTTGGATGAAATTTGGTATTCACGTTCTTTGAAACAAGGCGCAGAAACGTATGTGTAACGATTTTTGATAAGACCTCTGGTTTTTTTGTAATTTAAAAAACCTTAGACTAACCTCAATCCGGAAAAGATGTGTCTTTAAAGATACAGCAATTCATGTTCATACTTTTTCCTACAGTTACGTTGAAAAGTGGCCATTCCTGCACTGATTACAGAACGCAAAGAATCACTTTTCCGCTCTAGTGCGGGAAAAAATTTTTCTGCACTCCAGATTTGCAGCATGACAACGCAAAATATTTAGTAGGTTATATGGAGCACCAGTACAGCAAAATCAAAATTAAGTTGGTAACTGCACTGACTGTGCTGCTATAGTGTTGTGGTGCACGTTATAATAATATTAAGGACACCGAGTTCGAGGACAGCCACCACATGAGTGACAGCCGCCTTCGTTCATTTATTACTAAATTATTCAATTTTATTTACCAATAATAAAATTACACTGAAAAACATTTGATGGATTTCAGGCAATTTTACCCATAATTACTCACTTTTCATATTCAATGGTAACTGTAGGGAAAATACGTGAAATACGTGATACATATGTGAAATATGTGCGCAAAGTACCTCTGCTGCACTCAAGAAACCATTCCAACCTCGCCTACGGCTCATGCGTAAACGTTTCTTTCGGTGCAGCAAACTGTCACTTTGCGCACTAGTTGCACAAATAATTATTTCGCATCTTTTGTTACGAGCACATGGTGACCATGTTGGCTAGACCGTGACTTCCCACACTGTGAGACCCAGGTTCAAATTTCGTTCCTACCAATTTGTTTTGCAGATGATACCAATTGTTTCATCTTATTCTAATAATATATCATTATAAAATAAACTATTATGATCTGAAAGAATTATTAAATTGAATCATCTTATTATAATTATCAATCTGATTTATCAAATTAATTGGATAAATAACTAAAAAAAAATCTTTATTGTATTGGAGTCAAATACTGCAGTCGTAGAGAGAAATTTGTATGTAAAGGTATAAAGGTTAATTATGTTTTCCTTTTTGTGTAGTTGAGAAGTTGATATTGTGGTGATTATTCATATTAAATGAAAAAGACTAAGAAATTGTCAGAAACCACTGATTTATTGATACTTAGAAAGACCGGTTTCGGTGATTACACCATTGTCAATCTCTGATAGAATAATTATTATTTTGATAAAATAAAATAATTATTTTCTTAGTCTATATTATGTGAATTCATCTATAATTATGCTGTATTGTAAGCTATTGTATATAAGTGTATAAGCCAATATATATTGTAATCTACATAAATAAAGTACTCAATCAATCAATCAATCAATAAACTCTGATAAAGACCGAGACCGGTCTTTCTAAGTATCAAAGAGTCTGTTGTTTTCTTGACAATTTCTCAGTCTTTTTCATTTGAAAGGTAAAATTTGTATGTATTTGATATAAAGGAACCTCCTTGATAAGTCCAGTGTCCCTTCAAACAGTGTCTCTAGCACTTTCAATGGAGAAAATAATATATGACAATCATGGATAAATTTTCACAATATTCTGTACTTATTGTACTGGCCCTTCTCATTAGATTGAAAGTTTTATTCATGAGCGAGGTCTACTGTTCGCAGAACTACTAGTATAATAGGATACAGGTATAGATGAGGCGAAAACTGGAGATATTGATGGATATTAATTTCAAATTTCATAGTGATAAATCATTCCTTCTCCACATTTTCCTTCTTTTCCTTACACTTCCTTTTTTCTCATCCTCTTCACACTTACTATCTCTTCTTATAGCATTTCAGTTGAAGTGAGAATTCTTTAGATATAAATAATTTGTGTTGATGTTTTCTCTGACAAGAATTGCACAATACAACTCGTTACGTGATATTAGAGCGTTGTCAGCTTAGTGTTGTATTCAAGCGTATTCCTTATTCAAAATTTTCATTCCAATTTATTCATACCCACTACTTCTTTCTCTTTCTTGTTCTCTCTCTTTTTTGTTCGTTCTTTTTCCCCACCACCAACACCCTCTTAACAAACTTCTTTTCCTTCTCTTCCCATCCTTTTATTTCTTCCGTTTCCTCCTCTTCTACTCTTGAAGAATTATTTTACTCTTCCTCTTCTACTCCTTCCTCTTCTTGTCTTCTCTTCGTCTTCCTTTTGTTACACTTTTTCTTCTCCTCTTTCTATTCATCGTCTTTTCCCCCTTCTTTGCTTCTTCTCGTTCTTATAAGTCTCTTTATCCATCCTCTTTTTTCGTTATGTCACCTTCTTATCCATTTTCTTCTTCTTCTTCTTCCTTATTGTTCCTACTCTTCTATTCTACTCTAAGTGAGCGAATCGATCCTCTCTGACCATCTTACTTTTTTCTCTCTCACACTATCTTCCTTTCCCTTCTTCCTCTTCCACTCTTGGAGAACTCCCCAATCTTCCTTTTCTATTTTCCTTCGTTTCTGCACCTCTTCTTTCCCTTCTCATACTTATTGTCCTTCTTCTATTCATCATTTTCTTCCCCTTTTCGTTCTCCTTCTCCTCCAACTCAGTCTTCTTATCCATCCTCTTTTTTCTCCATGTCATCCTCCTATCCATTTTTTTATTCTTCTGTTCTTACTCTTCTTCTACTTTTCTCACTCTCCTTCCTCTCATTCTTTTCCATTTTCTGTCTCTCTTCTCCTTCACCTCATCAACCATCTTCTTCATTTTACTTTACTCCATACTCCACTATTTTTTTTCATAATCACTAGCACTAAAACTACTACGTTCTACTTTTTTTATACATCTTCCTGCATTTCTTCATTTTCTTCTTCTTTTCTCCTTTTCCTTCTCCTTCTTCACCTTCTCGTCTTTCACATTGCTCTTTTTCTTCCATCCTATCATCTCTCTCTCTCAAATCTTCCTGCAATTCTTTTCTTCTTCTTCTTCTTCTTCTTCTTCTTCTTCTTCTTCTTCTCCTTCTTCTTCTTCTTTTTCCATCCTCTCCTCTCCCTTTTTCGAATCTCCCTGCAATTCTTCTACTTCTTCTTCTTCATCAACATCATCATCATCATCTTCTTCACAATTCACTTCCATATTCTTTGCTTTTTCTTCTTGTTTCTCTCTTTTTCTTCTCCTCCTCCTGCCACCCCTCGTCTGTTTTGTTGATCCTCTTCTTCTATTCTCTCCTCTCCCTTTTTCAAATCTCCCTACAATTCTTCTTCTACTTCTTTTTTTTCATCATCATCATCTTCTTCTTCCTCATTCATTTCCATATTAATTGTTTTTTCTCCTCTTATTCTTCTTCTCCTCCTCCTGCCCCGCCTCGTCTCTTTTGTTGCTCTTCTTCTCCTATTCTCTCCTCTTCTTTTTTCAAACCTTCCTACAATTCTTCTTCTACTTCTTCTTTTTCATCATCATTATCTTCTTCACCCCTCCAATTCTCCTAAATTATTTGATTCTTAGTTCTTGGTTTCCCATCTTCTTCTCCTTCTTCTTCTTCTTCTTCCCCTCCTCCGGCCACTCTTCGTCTCTTTTGTTGCTCTTCTCCTTCTATTCTCTCCTATTCAATCTCTCATCTTCCCACATTTATTGTATTGTAATTCTGTTCTTAATGATATGCAAGTCACTCTGAATGATAAACTACTACTAATATTCTTCCCAAAGAATGGACATTGATATGTCCAAAGCTCCGCCAATTTATGTAGATGCATAACAATATGATTATTATCTATAGTTGTTATATTACAAATTGCTTTTTCATATCATATACAGTTCAATAGTTATTTTCTTAGTCTATATTATGTAAACTCATCTATAACTTTGCTGTATTGTAAGCTATTGTATATAAGTGTATAAGCCAGTATATATTGTAATCTACATAAATAAAGTACTCAATCAATCAATCAATCAATCAATCAATCAATTCCTTTTTCAAATCTCCCTACAATTCTTCTCCTACTTCTTCTTTTTCATCATCACCATATTCTTCACCCTCCCCACTTCACCTAAATAATTTGATTTTTAGTTCTTGGTTTTCCATCTTCTTCTTCTTCTTCTTCTTCTTCTTCTTCTTCTTCTTCTTCTTCTTCTTCTTCTTCTTCTCTTCTTCTTCTTCTTCTTATTCTTATTCTTCTCCTTTTCCACCTCCTTCTACTTTCCCTTGTTCTTCCGCTTCTCTTCTTCTACTAGACTTGATCTTAGTTAATTGCCTGTTCCCCTCATCCACTCTCTGCCAATACTCAACCGACCTCACTTCTCTCATTCTACTTCGACCGATGAAAGACGAAGGAAATCTTGAAGAAAAATTATTAAGCAGTAACGAAGAAAAGCCGTGCAAAAATAAGCGACTTTTCACTGTGAAAACTGTCTTTTCATTCCACTCTGACATCTGGATATACTCTCATTTGAAATTCGCAAGGAAAAACATCCAACTTATAAAAATGAAACGAATCCTGTTCTGTATTTCTTCGCATTTTTGAATTCTGTCTATCTACTGCTCTCTCTCTCTCTTCTTCTTTTTCTTCTTTATCTCCCCTCCTCCTCCTCCTCCTCATCCTCATCCTCCTCCTCCTACACCTCCTTCTCCTTTACAATATCCTGCTTGAACTAGCTGTAATATTTCTCTTGTTATTTTAATACTGCAGTTCCATTTCGTGGACCGTTAAGTTATTCAAGGGTTGGTGACTCGTGCTGTTAAATACAGCTGTTTTATAAATTTCTCGCTAGGTTTGAAAAATTCTGTCGTCTTGAGAAAAATAAAAAGAAATAGAAAATGGAAGAATAACAGATTCTGTCTCGTCTTTGCACTTGTGAGCAAGAGTGAGAAAGAAAGAGAGAATGCTTGTGTGTGTTAGAGAGAGAGAGGAAGAGAGAAAGAAAGAGAGAGAGGGAAGAGAGATAGAATGAGCCTGTGTTAAAGAGAGCACAATAGGAAGAGAGAGAGATAGAGGTTGAGAAAGGAAGATAGAGGAGAGAGAGAGGGTAATGAGACAGTGAGGGGAAGAAGAAGGAGAGGAAGAAGAAGAAGAAGGAGAAGAAGGAGAAGAAGAAGAAGAAGGAGGAGATGAAGATGGAGGAAGAAGAAGAAGAAGGAGAAACCAAGAAGAAGAAATAAGCAATTAATATAGATGTAGTGGGATGATAATGATGCTGATGAAGTTGAAGAAGAATTGCAAGACGATTTGCAAAAGAGAGGGGTGAGGATAGAAGAAGAACAAGGAGAAGGATGCAGAGGATGAGGAGGAGGAATAGGAGGAGAAGAAGAAGAGGAAGAAGAAGAAGGAGAAGACAAGGAAGAAGACGAAGAAAAAGGAAAAACCAAGAGCAAGAAAAAAGCAAATTAAATAGAAGTAGAGGGGGAAGAAGAAGTAGAAAAAGAATTGCAGATGCATTTCATAGAGGAAGAGGAGAGGATGGAAGAAGAAGAACAAAAAGAAGGATGAGGAGGATGAGGAAAAGGATTAAAAGGTGGGGTAGATGGAGAAGGAGAAGGAGAAACGAAGATTGATTGATTGAGTAAATTATTCATTTCATACCAGGTCTTTAAAATCTTTAAAAACCTACTGCATTCATCAACATAACAATAATTTATACAATAATTGCGAAATAACAAAATATAAAAAAATTGAAAACATTATTCTAAACATACAAAAGGTGTATAATAAGCAAACTAAGTTACAAATAATTTGAAAATTATCCTATTATATTATATTAAGCGAGCAATTTATGTATGTCTGTTTATTCTATTATATTGAGCGAGCAATTTCTGTATGTTTATATCTGATTATTTATATTTATATATGGTTATTCATGTTCAACGGATTTCGGAAACGGCTCTAACGATTTTCACGAAATTTGGAACATAGTAGGTTTATGATATAGAGATTCGATTGCACTAGGTCTCATCCTTGAGAAAACTCGCTGAATGACATTAAAAGGATAATTCATCCCTGGCTGAAACAGCTGTGGATGATAAAAAAGTGAGTGAGCGAGTGAGTATGTGAAAAATTAAAATATCGCATTCCCGAAATTCATTAGATGACATATAGCCAGCTGTGAAATATAGACACGATCATTCTAGAGAATTATGTTCTGTTTATCAATAAATAAAAATCTGGTGTGGCGCACTCAAACAACTTTCCTTGCCGTTATGAAAATTGATCACGTGACGCTAGTGTTCCCGCGCATCTCAAGTCTACTATTCAAAGATCTAAGCCAGCTGGTGACAGGGCAATAACGCTGGAGACACACGAGGTCTGCTATCTCTTCATAGTGAATGATTTAATAGAATCAACAGTTTGCAATTGAAATAATAACATTTTCTCGAATTTCGAGCTTATTTTAAATTTTAGGTGAAAAAGTCAGTGAACATTAATTGTAGAGATTTTCATGCTCAATCTGTTCCACTTGGAATTCTCTGTTTAAACTGTATCTGAAGCTTGATAATTGGGAATCTAAAATAAAACTTTACCTAGATGGGGCGGAGCTCCTGAAATTTTTACAGATATGAGACTTGTGGCAGTTCATAGAGCTTATCAATGACTATTTTGAATTTGATCAAAATCGTTGGAGCCATTTTCGAGATAATCGCGAAAAACCCTGTTTTTGACAACATTTTCGCCATTTTAGCCGCCATCTTGTATTGCATTTGATCGAAATTGTTCGTGTCGGATCCTTTTAGGGGAAGGACCTTAAGTTCCAAATTTCAAGTCATTCCGTTAATTGAGAGATGAGATATCGTGTACACAGACGCACACACACACACACACACACACACACACCACACACACCACACACACCACACACACACACACACACACACACCACACACACACACACACACACACGCAACACACACCACACACACACCACACACACACACACACACACACACACCACACACCACACACACCCACAACACAACACAACACACACACACACACACACACAAACACACCACACACACACACACACACATACAGACCAATACCCAAAAACCATTTTTTGGACTCAGGGGACCTCGAAACGTATAGAAATTTACAAATTGGAGTACCTTAATTTTTTTCGGAAAGCAATACTTTCCTTACCTATGGTAATAGGGCAAGGAAAGTGAAAATTACGAGCGAAGCTCGGTGCCCCGATATTAAAACTGAGGCAAAGAAAGGATAACCTCATCACAATCAATTAATATTAAGATAGTTCATGATGAAGATGGAAGAAAAACAATATTGTAACAGGATAATGAAGAATAATAATAATAATGAAAAAAGTGAAAGAGAATTATGATGAAGGAAGAACAGGTGATAAAGGAAAGTTCAAGAACGATAATTGTATGAGATTGATAAATTCCCATAATCAAACTATTATTGGTCCAATCAATTCAAATAGAATTATAATAACCACACTGTACCCTCCCAAAATGCTGCAATTCAATCCATAAACACTATGTAAAAATTGAAAAAATGGATATAAAGAAAAAACATACAAAATATTGAGAAAAGGATACGTATAGGTGCGTACAGATATACGCGCCGCGAACATGAGCAATTCACTTTTAATCAGCTGATGCCAAGCTTTTTATATCTGTATATTACCGTTTCTGTAAAAATACAGATATAATCAGCTGATTAAAAGTGAATTGCTCATGTTCGCGGCGCGTATATATGATTATATCTGTATTTCTACAGAAACGGTAAGATACAGATATAAAAAGCTTGGCATCAGCTGATTAAAAGTGAATCGCTCATGTTCGCGGCGCGTATATCTGTTCGCACCTTAGGAGAAACATTCTAGCAAATAATGAAAAATTCCAGAAATTCTCATCTCTGGCAAAGTCGTTGCAATTTTATATTGCGAGTTTTCTTGAGGGGCGTCTCATATGAATTATATCAGACAGCAAAAATTAGAGCTAGAAAAATAGAAGGAGAATAATAAGAAGACGATAGATATGAGATAACTTCAATTAAAATACTGTAGCTAGTCTTTAGTCTTTGTAGAGTTCCTTTAACTTACAAGTTTTAAAATTTGCAATATTTTAACAGAGTATTTCCAAGTTATCAGTGATTGTTTAGTGATATATTGTTATTTAATTTGGTTTCCAACCCATCTAAATTCTAAATTCCTAGTTTATATATATTTTTTTTTGAACTTAAAATTGGACAATAATTATAAAGTGATAAATATAACCTATTTTTGGAAAATTTCTATCCAAATTTGGGAAAAGAACAGTTTTGGGCTTTAAGCCTGTTGTTCCTTCCCCAATCATTCATAGTTGAGAATTATATTGTGACTATCAATGTATAAATTAATCTATCCAGCTTGATTTGCTGTTTCAATTTTCTTAAAATATATATTTTTTATTTCTCAGGTTGCAGTAACGTTATGCAGTCTTGGAGTTGGATCGACTTTCGGGGAGACCATTTTGGAAGAACTACCCAGGGAAGCAACTGTTACCACGAGAACCACATGCGAACTGCTCAGGGTCGAGTACCATGATCTACGTATGATATGGGAGGTGGGAATTAACATTTTATTAATATTAATTATTATAATTAATATTAATAATTTAATAATATATAATATTAATTAAATATAAAATATTAATAATTAATTAATTATTATTTAATTATTTTATTATTATTATTCATTTATTTAATAAATAATATTGAATTAAATAAATATAATATTAATATATAATATATAATATTAAAAAGTTAATATTTAATAATTTATTAATTATAATAATAATTAATATTATTATTATTTATATAATATTAATTTTATAGAATTAATTATTTTAGTACGCACTTTGGCATGATAATCGCACCACAAAAATCCAAGTTCATGGCGTTTAACCCTTAGACTACCAAATAGTGTCTATGAAGCTTGTCCCGTCAAATACCAAATAACGAATTCTACCATTGGGATAATATGTCCCAATACAAAAAAAAAACACAATAAAATTAATAAAATTTTGTAAATAGTTTTGCAATTTAAATTTCACATGTTATTATTGACATTATATGAAGTTATTTACTTACTTTCAACTCAAAATGACACTGCAAATCACATTAAAACAGCTTCATTCAGCACAAAACCAGCATCTGACACATGCATACATGAGAGCATATAACCACAATATAACTTCAATTCACAATAATATGGCGATCAGATAGTTCTGAACAGCTGATGTATTTTACAGAATAGACCCTAGACCCTAAGCGGATTCATTGCTGTGTATTTTATATGATCTATTCACCCACTGGGATTCGATGAACTTCTATTGGGACATATTGTCCCAATTGTAGTCTGAGGCTGGTCATTTCTGCTGGGACATATTGCCCCATTGGTATTGGTAAGGGTTAAAGGATAGTGGCCAGTTGGCAGTTAGATCCAAGATAGTGCTTGAGAACCAAATTTTGGAACAAGTTAAATGCTTCAATTACTTGGGATGCCGTATCTCATTTGACAGAGAAGATTATGTAAGTGAGAAATTGATAAAATTCAGTGCTGTGTGTGGTGTAATACGTAGAACAATAGGGAAGAAAACAAGACAAGCCACTCAGATGAGGTTCTACGGCTAATGGCTGTACCAATAATAGCTTAGGGAAGCGAAGCCTGGGTGTCAATTAAGAAAACTGAGTCACGTATCCAAGCAGCTGAAATGAGGTTCCTTCGTCAAAGGTTACACTCGATTGGATTACATAAGAAACGAAGTAATAAGAACCGAACTGGATGTAGAGTTTTTATTGCAAATATTGAAAAAAGTAGAGAAGACTGGTCCAGTCATCTACTTTGTATGCCAGCAAATAGACTCCCAATTCAAGCTTGGCACTACAAACCCGATGGGAGAAGAGGCGTCGGACGACCGATGAAGAAATGGATGCCGGAACAGGCCAACAGAGCCTAATCCTTGAATGACGATGATGATGATGATGATGATTAATTATTTCATAAATATACATATAACATTTAATTGAGATTTACGTTTAATAAAAATTATTCATTAATGCGCATTTGATCAAATGCAACTTTCATTTATTTATTCATAATTTTTACAAAGTAGCACTGATTGGGAGAGAAAAACTAAGGATACTCCTTGTACTATTTCTCTCCCAAATTTAGATAACATTTTAAAAGTCCGAAATAGGGTTATGATTTCACTTTACTAAAATTTAGTCCATTTTCACTAAAAAACAACGAAAACTAAGAATTTTAAACATTGGCGGTTAAGGATAAAATAAAAACCAAAAATATCGCACTCAAATCACCATTAATTGGAACATTTTTGCGTAATTTGACGAAGTTTAAAGCCAGAAAAAAAAACAACTCACTATTCAGAACAGCTGATTATTATTTCCATCTGTAGTCTAGCTGACCGCTATGGCTTTGTATGAAATGCAATGCTGTTATCCAGAGATTGCCAGTTTGGTGTAAGGGTAAGCATTCCTGACCGGAAATTAGGAGGAACTGGGTTCGATTCCTGGGCTGACAAATAATTTTTGTATAGTAGCGCTCATCGAATTTCCATCTACCTGTTTATCCTGTTGTCAATATTTGCAGTTGCAGAAGTCTTCGGAGTGATTTACAGCATTCAATTGGGATATTCGTTTAATAATAATAAAAAAAATATTTTTCTAATCATTTCTCCAGTATTATATTATATATTATTATATTCCAGGCAATAAATAATCAAAAAAATGTGGAGAGAGTTGACCCTGCAGTTCTATTGGGGACACAAACATATTGAAAGTCCCCACCCCTACCTGAAGCTACTATTATTTGGTTTCTGACATAATTATATCTCGAGAAATATAAGTTTTACGGACATGACTATTTTATACAAAATTGGACCTTACATTGTAATTTCCTACAATATTCATCTGAAAGTAACTTTTCCTATGAATATTTTATAATTTACTATTCATCCGCTCTTGAAGGCTTGATATTTCTGAAAAAGAACAGAACTACAGTATCAAGAATTGTTCACCACTCTTTTCTCTCTATACAGGGTGCTTCATAATTATGGTGAAATAATTTAATACGTGATAGTAGAGGTGAAAATTATAGAAAAAAGTTCTTATAAACATATATCCATAAACGCTTCATTAGCAAGCTATACAGGGTGTAAGATTTCGCCCGGAATTCAGTTCCTCTGGTGAAATACACCGATGCTGAATTGTTTGGGGACTAGTTTTTGGAAAACTTATGCTGGATTCATATTGAAAAATATCTGAAAAATTGAATAAAACTAGTCAGGAAGCTGTAGTGTGAGTAGTTTTTAAGAAAAAGTTGAAATATGCAAAAAATCTAAGTAGAAAAACACAGACTTCTACGTTTGATGCCCTATAACTTTCTATGATCAGTAAACAAATAATTTTTCGCAATAAAAACAGTAGAGAATTTAACTCTGAAAAGAATTATGTAAACTGAATTCAAATAAGAGTTGGATAAAATGTATTCTTATGTAATACATTACACCACAAAAATTTGCTGTTTTAGAGGAGAGAACTAATAACTCATAAGTTGTAGCTGATTGCAAATAAAATATTCGGTTTTTTTTGAAACGTTTTTTTTAAAATGAAAGTAGCATATCTAAATGACATTAAACTTATATCAAAAGACAAGTAGATTATGCCATTAAGCCTGGGAGGAAGCTGGAACAGAAGTGGAAGATCTACTATGATTCCTGCCCAAATGTTTACTGAAAACTGATGTTGTGGAAGATTAGGATTGATAGCATGAGGATTCTCAGCTGCCCAAATATGTTGGTTGTGTTGTGGATGATAACGATAGCTGTTCTTTAAAGTGTGCCTCGTCGGTAAATAAAACGGTTATTGAAAAGTTTGGGTAAACAAGTTTTACTAAAAACCATCGCCAAATACCAGCACGGGGAATACAGTCTCGTGGCAATAGAGTATGAACTTTTTGGAGGTGGTATGGATGTAATTGTTGCTCTCTTAGTATCCTCCAAATAATAGATTGATTGACATTAAACTGCACTGACAATCCTCTTGTGCTCTTCTCTGGATGTTCATAAATTTCATTAAGAACTTGTTCTTCTAACTCAACAGTCATAAGATCGGGGTCTGCTTGCATAAATGTGCTCTTTGGATATCAAAGAATCTGTTTCAGACAGACGTTGATGAATAGTGGCAAAAAACCTTGAACTTGGACATACTAGGTTAGGAAAGTTCTCTTGATACGAACGTCTTGCTTCAGTACTATTACAGTAGTATCCCATTCCATACATTAAATGCATGTCAGCTAATTCGGAGTATGAATAATGACTAAAATTACCTGCCATTTTTTTAAAAGTTAACACTTAACACAAAAGCAAAGTGAAATGGTTACAAATAACTGGTTAATAGATTAAACAAAAAACACAGTGCGGCTACAGTTGGTCTAACTTACAGTTTATTTTTTGTTCAACAGTGAGCTAACATATTTCTGAAAATAATTTTCAGCTGATAATTTCTTTTAAATATTTTCTTATTTGAAACAAAATAAATCAGCTGTTTTGGAACAGCTGTTATTAAAAACCATGTTCTATTTGCAATCAGCTACAACCTATAAGTTATTAGTTCTCTCCTCATGAAACAGCAAATTATTGTGGTGTAATGTACTACATGAGAATACATTTTATCCAACTTTTATTTAAGTTTCCATAACTTACATAATTCTTTTCAGAATTAAATTCTCTACAATTTTTATTGCAAAAAAATATTTGTTTACTGATCATTGGAGAAAGTTATTGGGCATCAAACGAAGTCTGTGTTTTTCTACTTAGATTTTTTGCATATTTTAACTTTTTTCTCAAAAACTACTCACACTACAGCTTCCAGACTAGTTTTATTCAATTTTTCAGATATTTTTCAATATGAATCCAGCATAAGTTTTTCAAAAACTGGTCCCCAAACAATTCAGCATCGGTGTATTTCACCAGAGGAACTGAATTCCGGGCGAAATCTTTCTCCCTGTATAGCTCGCTAATGAAGCGTTTATGGATATATGTTTATAAGATTTTTTTTCTTATTTTTACCTCTACTATTACGTATTAAATTATTTTACCATGATTATGAATCATACTGTACAAGCATCAATTGACTGGACTATAAGGTTATGTGGAAGATTTATTTCATAGAATCACAAGTGATATTTTATTTGTATTTTTTACATAACCTATCATTTTTTCATTACTTGACCTCCACCTCCTCCACCACCTCATGTTTCTCCTCATTCTGATCCTCCAAATCTACTAAACGGTCTTACTTCTATAGTTCTACTATTATCCTGCTTCTTCTTTACTTTCTCCCTCTTCTTCACTTTCAACTTCTCCTTTCATTCGTCCTCTACTCCCAATTCGACGACTACCTTCTTCACCACCAGCGTTTCTTGTTATATAAGATTTCTCATCCTCTTCCTCCTCCTCCAGCTCCTCATCCACCACCTCTTTCTCATCCACCTCCTTCTACTCCCCTCCCTCCTTCAACACCACCTCCTCTTCATCCTTCATCCTGCTTCTCCTTCACCTCCTCTTTCTCTTTCACCTCCTCCTCCTTCTGCACCCCTTCCTCCTCATACTTTACACCCTTTATCTCCTCATCCTTTACTTCTTCATCACCTCCCCCTCTTACACCTCGTTCTCCATCTCCTCCTTCTTCTCATTCTCCTGCTCTTTCTCTTTCTCCCCCTCCTCCTCCTCATGCTCCCCTTCCTCCTCATTCTTCACCTACTTCATCTCCTTCTTCTTTTGCCTTTTTTCATCTTCCACCTCCTCCTCCTTCTCATCCTCATCCTCCCCCACCTTCTCCCCCACAACCTCCTCCTTCTTCTCCTCCTTCTCCTCCTATTTCTCTCCTCAACCACTATTATCTTCTACTACTACTACCCATACTCCCCCTTCTCATCATCCTCACAATACTCCTCCTCCTCCGCCACTCTGTTATTGTTACTGTAACAAGAGTTCAAAACTTGGTCCCGGAAAAGTTGGCTATGAAAATTTAAAATCGATTTGCACCGCTATGGAGATGCTCTGGGAAATTGAGATTGTTGTTAATATTCAGCAGGACGATGACGGGGAGGAGTGGGAGTGGGA
Organism: Nilaparvata lugens; assembly: GCF_014356525.2. Taxonomy (NCBI): domain Eukaryota; kingdom Metazoa; phylum Arthropoda; class Insecta; order Hemiptera; family Delphacidae; genus Nilaparvata; species Nilaparvata lugens. The sequence goes on along the minus strand of NC_052517.1, from coordinate 16,280,479 downwards.
GATTGAGGATCAAGAGAGAGAGAGTGGGAGAGAGAGTTAGAGAGAGAGAATAAGTGAGAGACAGAAAGAAGGAGGGAGTGAGTGGGAAAAAGTGAGAGTGTAGAGCGGGGTGTGAGTGAGAGAAAAGGAATAAAGTGAGAAAAGAATGAGAAGAAGATAAGGAGTAAGGAATAGTAAAAGAAGAAAAAGGATATTAAGAGGGAGGAGAACAATAAGTGAAAGAAAGAACAGTAAGGATAATAATTTGAACTGGAATTAGGTGATGAAGAGGAAGAGGAAAAGACAAGAAAGGATAATGAGAAGAATGAAAAGAAGAATGATGGTGAAGAAGAAGAGAACAGAAATAGCAATAAGTGGAAAGGAGAAGGATAGGTTGAGAAGAAGAGGAAGAGGAAGAGGATGAGGAAAAGACAAGAAAGAATAATAAGAAGAATGAAAAGAAGAAGAATGGTGAAGAATAAGAGAACAGAAATAGAAATAAAGAAATAAGTGGAAAGGGATAGGATAGGTTGAGAAGAAGATGAAGAGGAAGAGGAAGAGGAAGAGGAAGAGGAAGAGGAAGAGGAAGAGGAAGAGGAAGAGGAAGAGGAAGAGGAAGAGGAAGAGGAAGAAGAAGAGGGAGAGGAGGAAGAAGAGGGAGAGGAAGAAGAAGAAGAAGAAGAAGAAGAAGAAGAATGATTGGGAGGTGGTGGTGGACATGTAGGAGCATAGTAAGAAGGAGGAGGTGATGGAGGATGAGGAGAAGGATGAGAATAGGAAGATGAGGAGTAGGTGGAGAAGATGGTGGATGAAGAGAATTAGAAGGAGGTGGAGAAGGAGGAGATGTAGGAGAGGGAACAATAGGCTTGTTAGTTATGAGAGAATTGAGTTGAATGGTTTCTAATTATGTATGAACGAGTTGCATTGAAACTTGAATGTTAGAAAAGGAGAAGTTTGATAGGGAGGTGGAGGAGAAGGAGGCGGAGTAAGATGAGGTATTTTAAAGAGATTTTGTAGGACAGGGGGGTGGTATAGTGATGGAAGAAGAGGAGGGGAAGAAGGAAATGAAAAAAGGCGGAGAGAAGTAGAAGTATCAAATTCAGACAAGAATATAGTAATACTAGCCGTCAGGCTCGCTTCGCTCGCCGTATCCTTCTAGCCAGGGGGCTCCGCCCCCTGGACCCCCGGCTGGATCGTCCAAGAATGAGATCAGCAGGCTCGCTTCGCTCGCCTGCATTTTTCATTCGAGCATTTTTATCATAATATTTGGACAATCCAGTCGGGGGTCCAGACTAAACGTCTGGCTAAACGAATATGGCGAGCGAAGCGAGCCTGACGGCTAGTAATATGATATTCCCAGGATTGAAGTAGCAGTGCCCAATCAATTTTTCCGCGATAAATGTATTTCAATCTTCAACTTGGTGCCAACATAACAAAGTCAACTCAACTTAATGCCAACCTGACAAAATTATTAATTTAGTTGCCAGTTAACAACTGTTTCGAAGAGGTACTATATCTGATTATAGTTCTGTAGTAATATATGATATGGACATTTTTCAATTATAATCAAGAGATTGGGAGAAGAAGAATATACATGCTAAAAGACAAACTTTAAACCCTTAAACCCTTGTAGTTAAAATATTGCCAAAAGATTCTTAGTGCGCCTCTAAAGGGCCAACTGAACATACCTACCAAATTTGAACGTTTTTGGTCCGGTAGATTTTTAGTTCTGCGAGTGAGTGAGTGAGTGAGTCAGTCAGTCAGTCAGTGAGTGAGTGCCATTTCGCTTATATATAATATATATATATAATATATATATATATTATATATATATATAGTTATGGAAACACGCCATTCTGACCCTCCTACAATTCTGACCCGGCTTACATAATGGAGACTAAGAAAATAATTATTGAACTGTATATGATATGAAAAAGCAATTTGTAATATTATAACTATATATAATAATTATTGTTATGCATCTACATAAATTGGCGGAGCTTTGGACATATCAATGTCCATTCTTCGGAAAGAATATCCAAAGTATCCTTCCCACTAACTCTCTACCAAAAAAAGAGACAGAGATAGACAGAGAGAGACTGAGAGAGAGAGAGAGAACAGAAGAGAAGGAGGACGAAAAATTGAGACAGTATCACACCATGAGCGAAATAGAGATACAAAGCTGGAAGTATTCCCAGACTCGAATCCCAGGACCAGCAAAGTTGGAGCTTAAATAATGCATAAGTCCCTCCCCTTGTTTCACAAAGCACATGTTTGTAGTGAAGCTCAACTTTGCAACGCCCCAAGTTTTAGGGACTTCATCAACATGAAGATGACTTTAGCATGTAACTTGCACGACACGGATATAGGATTGTGTATTTTGAGTTTTCACAGTGGGACAATTTGATACTGGACTTAGTTATGTGGAGGATTTTCTCTGCAGCGAATTCTACAAGAATATCTATAAATAGGAGTATAGGACTATAGGAGTACACCTTTAGGTGCGTACAGATATACGCGCCGCGAACATGAGCAATTCACTTTTAATCAGCTGATTATATCTGTATTTTTACAGAAACGGTAAGATACAGATATAAAAAGCTTGGCATCAGCTGATTGAAAGTGAATTGCTCATGATCACGGCGCGTATATCTGTACGCACCTTTATAGACGTATGCGCTACGAACACGCGTATTCCGCTTTTTATCAGCTGATCTTCAGCTTATTATATCTGTATTTATACAGAAACAGTAAGATATAGTTATATATATTAAGAAGACAGTTGATGTATATGAGCTCTAGATTTATTAATATAATTCCATTTGATATTCATCAAAGAGTAGATTTGAAGGGAATAGAGGATTCGATTAAGAAAAGTATTTCTTTTCCCTGGGACCTGAATGGTGGTAATAATAGCCTATATTTATATATACTGTATTTTTATAAAGCAATCTCTATTTTATTTTTTGTAATTCCTGAGACCTGAATGGTAGTCATATTTTGGTTTATTTCTGTTTTATTTTAGTTTTTCCTATTGGAAAATCTTTTTTTTTTCTCTCTCTCTCTCAAAATTCGTTATCAATCTTTTGCAGTGAAGTATTTTTTTCTTGTCATCAACTCGATTTTGTATTGTAAATTGTATTTTGTTTTTAGTTTCTATTTCAAATCGGACTTTTTGCGACTCCCACCAGCGGTCAAAGACTTTTCTTTTTGCTGGTGGTGCCTGAAAAAATTTTTAGTTTTTAGTTCTTGATAGTTAATTTTATTCTATTTTCTTGTAATAAGTGTTGATTTATTAACCTTGATTTGTTGCATTGTTAAATTCTGGCAATAAAGAATTGAATTGAATTGAATTGAAGTGAATTGAATAATATGTATGTATAATAAGCATAGCATCAGCTGATGGAAAGCGATATGTGCTAGAAATAGAATAGACTCTTAAGGTACATTTTCGTTTGTGCGTAAACTTCCGCAGTCGACGACAAGTAGTATTGTTCAGATTTCAAGTGTGCTAAAACAGCTGATCAAATTACTTTTCATTATTTGTGTTTATTTATGTTCAGAGAGGTCCCAGATGTTCCACTAAGGAATTATATGAGGACTTTAAAGTGTTTAATGTAAGGCAGCTATTTGTGAGATCTGCCTTGATTTACATGCACTCTCACCATAACGAAATTTTCAACAATACAATAGATCATAGATACCCCACCAGAGCATCACATATAAACAATATACAGACTCCAAGATTAAATAAAACATATTCAACAACTAATATTCAGTACCTGTCACACATAATACTTAGAAACATACCTGACTATCTTAAAACTTTTCAAAATTACAGATCAGGCCAGTATAAGCGACTTGTTGAGAGGTGGTTAATTGTAAGTGACCAGGAGGAGTCTGAACGCGTGCTGCTCTCTGTATATAGGTAGGGAATGTGGAACTTGGTGATCTTGTCTGTGGTCCTCCGAAATCCAAGTCCCATAGTGCTTATTATTATTTTTTTTGTAGTCAGTGTAGTCCACTGTTATAGTATTACATGTTCTTGATTGGATTGTCCATCGTCATCACCATCTTTCATTCTAAGTTTGGAAAATTCTTTATAACTTAGTATTTAATTGCATTGCTATAGTGTATCTACCTTTTAGTTTTACTAACTTTTAGTCATTAATTATAACTGGCTGTTTCTGCAGCCAATTATTTGTTTTTCTGCCTATAATATCAACATTTACTCATATCTTTTTTTTCAATCTGTATTTTTCTCAATTCAGTTTAATATAATATCAATTTTTCATAATTTAGTTTATCGATTTTAAATTCAGCGAATTACGCCAGGCCCCTCACAAACACAGGCTTTTGCCTACATGTGAGTCTCTCATAACGTAAGGGTATATATAAATGTACTGTAACTGTACTGTATTATTTGTAAATTGTGAGAATAAATTTGATTTGATTTGATTTTGATTTGATTTTTCATGAATCAAAAAAATTCCTACAATTTCAACATATTGTCATTCAAAAGTATAAAAGATTATAAACTCAACCTCCCGCATTGAAACATAATTGTATATATCTTTTTGGCTATTTGGACGAATTGAAATCTACCCAATCTGAGATCCAAACCCTGTCGCGGTCGACGACGACATATTTACGCACAAACCAGAACCCACCTTTACTTGTGGTAATTCACATTTATTCTCATTTTCAAATACACATGAATATAATAAAGTTTAATAAGACCAAATTAAATTGATAATTACTAAACCATTTTTTTCCCATATTTCAGAAACACAAAGACGTTATGGATGAATTACTGAAGAGCTCCAAACTAGAGAATGGTGAGTTTTCAATTTTCTATCTAATACCATTAAGTTCTAAGTTTCCAGCATAAATATTTTTTGAACTAATTTTTTGAGTTTTTGAACTAATATTTATTTATTTATTTACATCAATAGAAAAATTACAACAACATAAAGAGGCTTACAGCTTTATGCCAAAACAAGCCTCATTGAGAATCAATTGATTACACAAACTGAAACTAAATTAGTAAGAAAGATAAAACGAAAAATCGCAGAAAAAAATAGTTTGGAACAAACATAAAAAATAACACAAGGCACAATAGAAAATAGAAAATAGACTGAAGAAATAATAAAAAAATAGACTAATTGAAAAATTCTTGGAGTATTCTCACATTCCATGTTTATTCATGTCATTGACAAAGCTACAAATTATAATATAGGCTCACATTGGCCTATAATCGGGAGAGGATGATAGGCAGAGTCCAGAATTACTATCTTCAATAGAGACTTCAATATAAAGACTTCAATTTAGATATATTTATAGGGTATTTAATAGGAAAATTATGATTGTATGAAGATTGTACACCTAAACTTGATTTGGATTAGATTTGGCTTGCATACGGGATAGGAGATTAACGGATGACACATCATCACGTCTGAACAACTCAATTGTTTAACTCGAAAATTTGCATATAGATTCTTAATTACCGAGGATGGTTATAGGCCTTTTTTGAATTCCTCATGATTCCAATAGGTCAAGTTTTCGGTTTGTCAAGTTTTTAATCAATCCCTTGCGGAGAACGGGTTACCTGCTAGTCTACATTATAATAGAGGGAAGAATTGGCTGATACACGTAGGGTATAGGAAATTCACGAATGACGCATCATCTCGTCTCAACTACTCAACTCATTAACTTCACATTTTGCATATAGATTCTTAATTTACCGAGGATGGTTGTAGACCTATTTTGAATTCCTCATGATTTCAATAGGTCAAGTTTTCAGTTTGACAAGTTCTTGATTTGACCCCAGTGGAGCACGAGATACCTGCTATAGTGAGGTCCACGTTATAATGGCAGTGTTTGATTAGCAATGGTATTGCTATCCTTGTCTATCATTCATCAAACCTTATAGTGCTTTCTCTTTCTTGCTTTGCTCTATTGCCAGATCATATTTTAAAAATGTAGAATTATAATAAAATTAATTGACATAATATTTCATCTAAATTATGGAAAATGTATTATGAAACTAGCCGTCAGGCTCGCTTCGCTCGCCATATCCGTCTAGCCAGGGGGCTCCGCCCCCTGGACCCCCGACTGGATCGTCCAAGAATGAGATCAGCAGGCTCGCTTCGCTCGCCTGCATTTTTTCATTTTTATCATATTAGGACAATCCAGTCGGGGGTCCAGACTAAACGTTTGGCTAAACAGATATGGCGAGCGAAGCGAGCCTGACGGCTAGTAATATAATATTCCCAGGATTGAAGTAGTAGTGCCCAATCAATTTTTCCGCGATAAATGCATTTAAATCTTCAACTTGGTGCCAACCTAACAAAATCAACTCAACTTAATGCCAACCTGTCAAAATTATTAATTTAGTTGCCAGTTAACAACTGTTTCGAAGAGGTACTCTATCTAGATTATAGTTCTATAGTAACATATGATATGGAAATTTCAATTCTAATTAAGAGATTGGGAGAAGAAGAATATACATGCTAAAAGACGAACTTTAAACCCTTAAAAACAACCCTTAGAGTTGAAATATTGCCAAAAGATTTCTTAGTGCGCCTCTAAAGGGCCAACTGAACATACCTACCAAATAGGAACATTTTTGGTCCGGTAGATTTTTAGTTATGCGAGTGAGTGAGTGAGTGAGTGCCATTTCGCTTTTATATATATAGATGAGTGAAAAATGTTTTTCCTCCCTCAGGAAAATTGTTGCCCTCGGCTTCGCCTCGGGCTTCAAACTTTTCCCTCAGGGAGAAAAACCAGTACTTTTCACTCTAGATTTACAAATAACTATTCTTGCTTAAAAAATAATTGATTTTTTTAAACGAGAATAAACAGTTACTATTACATCAATGAACCTGTATTACCTACCGTCTATAGAAGGCATTGGCAAGACAGTGGATCGGCAACAATGTTCTCCCATATTTCTCAACTGCCATTATAACGTGGACCTCACTATAGTATAACAAAAAACAGTGACTCAGATGGGATAAGGTTGACAGCAGAGTATGAGAGGGAAAATAGAGTTTAAAGCAAAACAGATTGGTTTGTGTGAGATTGCACACTCAAGAGTTACTAGTGAAGTTTATGAATAGAGAAAGGAGTATAGTGTGGTCCACGTTATAATGGCAGTGACGAAAGATGGGAGAACATTTTTGCCGATTCACTGTCTTGCCAATGCCTTCTATAGACGGTAGCTGATACAGGTTTATTGATGTAATATTTACTGTTCATTCTAGTTTAAAATAATAAATTATTTTTTATCAAGCATGAATAACTATTTGTATATCTATAGTGAAAAGTACTGTTTTTTTCTCCCTGAGGGAAAAGTTTGAAGCCCGAGGCAAAGCCGAGGGCAACAATTTTCCTGAGGGAGAAAAAAACTTTTTTCACTCATGATATACACAAAATTTTCCCTCCACCTACATTTTTTAAAAAACTTCAAATAAAATAATTTTTAAAAACGTACGTGACCAAACAATGTGTTACAACATAATCTAAAAAGTAAACAGAAACAGCTGGCTTGTGATGACATTTCTCCGCCGACAGTGCTATCTGTAGGCAAAAGTTGTAACAACAATGGCCGCTACAACTACAACTACAGCTATGATGAAGTTCTCATTTCAAATTTGATTAGTTAATGAGGAATATTTGTTGTCTGGTATTTTGAATAACATCAAATTTACATTATTTTAGCATAGTGATATGAAGTTTGTAATAATTTTAGCATACAAACATAAATTTCATATTTTGATCAAATGTCTGGTTGAGGTATTGAATTTAGTTGGTTTAATTACCCTATATGCTTCCTCATCTGAGTTTAGACCTTCTAACCTATTACAATGTTAGATTTTAAAATAGAGATGCTTCCCATGTTATTTGAATGGAGTCACCTTTCCTCCCTAGGGGAGTTTTTCTGTTTTTCACTACCGAGAGCGAAAAAGTGACAATTTAATATTATGTCTCAGGCAGTAAAGTAAATACTTTTGACAGTAGGTGGAGGAGAATTATATTTTTCAATCATTTCATAATGAATTTTAATAATTAAGATGAAATATTATGTTAATTAATTATTAATTCTACATCGTTGAAAGACGTTCTGGCAACAGAGCAAAGCGAGAAAGAGATAGCGCTATCCGCTTTGTTGACTGATAGACAAGGATAGCAATACCATTGCTAATCAAACCTTGCCATTATAACGTGGACCTCACTATAGAGATTGGGAATGTGTCAGTTTGGTTTTTCTACCAGGAACGCCATTTAGGGGGGCAGGGGGCATAACCCCCCCCCCCAAGGATCAGATGATTAATGTTGAATGAAAAAGACTAAGAAATTGTCAAAAACCACTGATTCATTGATAATTAGAAAGACCGGTTTCGGTTATTACACCATTGTCAATCTCTGATAAACTTTATCAGAGATTGACAGTGGTTTTTTGACAATTTCTTAGTCTTTTTCATTCAATATGAATAATTACCACAATATCAACTTCTCAACTACACAAAAAGATGATTAATGAATATGCGGGTCTATATCTACACGAATCCTTAGAATCTCATACTGATTTAATACTTTTTTTAAACAACAGTAGTATAATTCCTTCTACTGTATCAACAATTTAGCAAAACTGCCTTGATAGAATGGGTATGGAGTAATAAAGAATATATTTTTTTCTGTGGTATAGTTGAAGCTTAAATATATAATGGGTACAATTTATTATTGATGTGGGCACAATAAGTGAGTTATTGCTTAAATTTCTACAAGTTGCAAGATGTCACAGTGAAAGCAAATGAAAGGGCACAATCAGACAATCAGAAATGTATGTACAGAGTTGGTGAAAATTATGGGAACAGCTCAATTTTTCTTCAGCTTTCTAACTGAAAGTTATTTTCCAATTAGAATATGATCCCCAATGAAATTGTTGAAATTGTCAATGTAAAAGAAAAAATTATCTTTTTCCATGATTTTTAAGAAATCTGTTTCAGTGTATTCCTACTTCAAGGCCTCTCTGTAGGCCTATATTTCTAATAAATACTTCATGATTAACTAATAATGTATATGTTCGTATTCATACTTTAACCACATTTGTATAAAACTGGAGAGAATGAATCATATAATAACATCTTCGGATGTAACATTCATGGAGAAACCCAGGACTCTGTATCCATTGGGGGTATTCCTTTCCCCCCTCATACCTCTTGGTTTTTGCCCCCCCCCCTAGCAGTTTGGTGAAATGGCGCCACTGTTTTCTACAGAAATAATATCAGTAAAATCAATCAATAATCTTGACACCAACCAACCACCAGTCGTTAGCCAGTTTTCAGTTCGAAAATTAGCATCTCTTTGAGACAATGAACCAGCAAAGCATTAATAAATTGCTCCTGTTTACAAACAAAACAACAACCAACAACCTGTGGCATTCAAATGGTGGCTGAACCCTTATCCATTCTCCAACAACGAAACCAAAAGGGTCTTTCAAAATGGTGGAAGGGGGGAATAATAGCGGCCCTTCTTTGAAAGGGTTGCGCTAGAGCGGTTGCCTGTATTTGGTGGCACAGAGCAGTTCACTTTAATTTGTCAGTATTCCTATAGTGAGGTCCACGTTATAATGGCAGTGTTTGATTAGCGATGGTATTGCTTTCCTTGTCTATTATCATTCATCAAAGCTTATATAGCACTATCTCTTTCTTGCTTTCCTCTGTTGCCAGATCATCTTTTAACAATGTAAAATTAATAATCAATCAACAAAATATTCCATCTTAATTATGAGAATTCATTATGAAATTATTGAGAAATATAATTTCATGCTTAGTAAAATATAATTGATTATTTTAAACGAGAATGAACAATTAATATTACATCAATAAACCTCAAATAACTTCACTTATAGGCTATTGGCTACATCTGTTCAAATCAATAAAAACAGTATGCAAACTTGTAGAGCCCTCTAGCTTTAAAATATCTATATACCCTAAGCTTTAAAATATTATAATGACTAGTTTCAACCATAGGTCATTTTCAAGTTGAAATGTAGAAAATAAACAAGTTGATACTAGATAATAAGAACATATCATTTTCTTATTTCTTATTCAATTATTTTCATCTAATATTATTTTAAGTAAATAGAAGTAATAGAAAGTTATTGTTGTTGTTGAATCTATTATTAGCTTATTTTCATATGAATAATTCATTTCTCATTCATTTATTTGTTGAAGTTTAATAATTTTTTTATTAATCGTTGAAGTATTTTAAAGTTTCTACTACAATGTGTTATATTGTTTTTTTTAATTTGTTAATTTGTGAGTGGAGTGTTTTCAGGTTTATTGATATAATATTAACTGCTCATTCTCGTTTGAAATAATGAATTATTATATTTTACTAAGCATGAAATTATATTTCCCAATAATTTCATAATGAATTCTCATAATTGAGATGGAATATTTTGTTGGTTGATTATTAATTTCACATTGTTAGAAGATGATCTGGCAACAGAGCGAAGCAAGAAAGATATATAGCTATCCACTTTGTTGAAAGTTTTTATTTATCGATAAACTTGTATCAGCTACCGTCTATAGAAGGCATTGACAAGACAGAGGATCGGCAACGGTGCTCTCTTATCTTTCTCCACTACCATTATAACGTGGACCTCATTACAGGGAGTAACATCAATCCTCCCCATCCTATCAATGCTGCCAGGAAATCTCACTGAAGTCTCGAAAAGGTTGTGGGAAGGTGGTGGGTTGGTGCCCTTCTGTTGTAAATTCACCCACAAATTGTTGTGTTTGGGGGGAGGGGTTTGTTGTGACCCAAAACTTGAACAATGGGATTTGTGGTGTCAGGAGTGGGATATTGGAAGGATATTAGCACCATTCTGATACCCTAGTCTTTGTTGAAAGTTGAACAACTGGCCTACTTTGAAATTGTGAAATTCATCACCTAATTCTCTGAATTTGATGTTGATCTGGTTACTCTTTAACTGTGTGAGAATTCCATCTTTAACTCATAATTAGCTGTTATGTAGCTAAGGTCAACGTGATATTTTCGAGCTCAAAATTTAAGTGAATTTATTCTTTATTCCTCTTTAATTGTGTGAGAATTCCATCTTCAACTCTTAATTAGCTATTATGTAGCTTAGGTGAACCTGATATTTTCGAGCCCAGAATTCAAGGGGTTTTTTTTTTCATGAATATTCGATGTTTGTTCCATGTTTTTACGAAAGTTTTATCATCAATCTATCCATATTTCAAATTGTTCGTTTTATTCTATTTTGTATTCCCAAATTGTGATTTGGTGTAGAAATTGAAATGGACATAACCTATGTATAATTCAATTCAATTCAATTCAATTCAATTCAATTTATTTCCACATGAAATTACAAATTTGTAAATATAGTTAAGTTACAATAAAGCAATAAATATAAAGATAAATTACTCTACTATTTTATTTAAACTTGCAACATTATTGAAAAGTGGAATCCCCCAAGAAGACTATACATCTGTGAATGGGGGAGAGTTCCTATGAGCAAGAATATAACAAAAAGTAAATTAAGTTTGAAATAGTTATAAGCAAAATAATATACATTCATAATACTAAGTTAACCTAACTTATATGCTAGTATGATAGAGTGCAATCTACAGACTATTGCACTTCCCTACCACTGTTTTTGTGGCCATTTGTGAAGAGTGCTTGAATGGAAAGAAAGAGCTAAAAAAAAAAAAAAAGAGCAAGAGGACTCAAGACTGTGACAATTTATTTATTAAATTGTAGAGATTTAAGAAGCATAGGAATGAAGTAAGCCCTCGGTTCCATCCCAACCCATGCCAATCAACCATTTAAACAGCTTCCTTTTATACACCACATCGCTGCAGCTCTCAGCCTCCCTGATATCATTGGGCAAATTTCTATAGACGATTTGTGCTAGATAGTGAGGAGACCTAAGTTCTATTCTGTGATATAATTGAGGTGTTGAGTATCCATGGTTATTTCTGTGTCGAGTTTGATAGTTATGTTGAATATTGCTGAGTAGTTCTATTTTGTGTTTCCTGATATATGTGAGAAGTGTACAGTTGTCTTAAATTGAGCACAGGGAAGTCCGAGAACAACAGCGACGTGGGATATCTGGGTTCTTTTTTAAGAATTTTTTTTATAATGGTGCGCTGGGTAACCGAGAGAGGCTCCAGGCTAGCAGATGACACCCCTCCCCAGACAATGATACCATACTGTAACACTGACTGTGCATAAGCATAATATTTGGACAATTTAAAACTAAATAATTAGGGACTTAATGAAGTTTTGGGTGATAGTTTTTTTCCTCATCCGATCATTGTATTTTTTCCCCAACCTAAATAATTTCATTGAATATAAAGCACTACAATATTATCCAAAAGTATAACGGATATATCAAAAAGTTATAATATTTGGACAATTTGAGACTAAATTAGAAAATTGCAGAAGCTTTGGGCAATAGTCTGTTTTTTCTTTTCTGATCATTGTATTGTTTGTGCTAACCTGAATTATTTCATTAATAATAGAGCACTATAATATCGTCTTAAAGTATAACGGATATATCAAAAAGTTATAATATTTGGACAATTTGAAACTAATTTAGAAAATTGCAGAAGCTTTGGGCAACAGTCTGTTTTTCATTTTCCGATCATTGTATTGTTTGTGCCAACCTAAATAATCTCATTAATAATAAAGCAACCGTCTAAAAATATCACGAATTTATCAAAAAGTTATAGTCGTGTTACAAAACTTATGGTTTCATCTCCAGTTTGACAATTCAAAACTTCTTTTCCTATAATTTTTATTTTCCACTTATATTGTAAAGTATATCCATATTATATTATACGAGTGTCTATTATTAATTTTCTTCCAAAATTTTATTAGGACATCATAATATTAATTATTACAGCATTCTACATAGGTTGAATAAGTGGAATCACACAATATATTGAGAGCAGAATATTGACTGTGTATACAGAGATTTCACTTCAAAATTGTTTTCACGTTTCCTGGCAAATTATGTTTGAGTGATGTATATGGGTATGAGAAAAGACTACTGAAACATAATATATCATCAGGAAATGAAAAATCTGAATACAATGTGAATAAAAGTGAATCTAAAACTTTTATCAACAACTTTGTTTCAAAATTAATGCCATTTTCAAGTGCTTAGAGTGCATTATTTTTGAACGAGCGTCAGCGAGTTCTTACATTTGACTTACTGAAGACCAAAGTCGTTGTCCGTCTGTTTGTTCTACAATAACTTTTAGAAGAATTGATCAATCAGCTTCAAATTTTGAACAGCACGTATTCTTCAAACATTTTTACAGGTCAAGTTCGTTGGACAACAAAATCGACTCTACTTCTTTTTTTTCAGGATATAACATATAACATTGAAAGTGCATAGGAGAAGAATTTGTTGTGATTCAATCAGCTGACGAATTCATTGCCCAAATTACCATAGTTTTCTTATTCATTCATCCATATAACATCATCTGAAACTGTTTCATCATCATGTGTTTCGGATGGACACGTTACCGTCGATCCCGGCTGCCTAAAAAGCAGTCGTTAGGTCATGTCAGAGGCCCTGAAATTGATCAGTTGCGACCTGAAAACTCTGACACGAGACCTGAGCCAGCCAGGTCACTCGATATTATTATTATTATTATTTATCTCAGACTATTTGGGAGGCTATTCAACATAATTTACAACTTTTACAACAACAAACTGATACGGGTTGAGATATCAATGTGCGGTTTTCGTCATTCATTTTCTCTTGGAACTCTGTATCGAAATCATATATCACATGACCACATTTCATTTTAAAAAATAAATTAGGTTTCATATGAGGGTCAAAGCTTTCAAAGCGACAAAGTAATCTTCCATTTCAAATAAGATCCCCAATGGAACCCACTGTTGAATTATTCTTGTTAAAGAAATATGCAGCTGTTTCCAAGATTTTCATTAACTCTCCATATTTAGAAGTTGCGGGTTCCAGAGATTACAATACAACAGTTCATGAGCGAGTTTTCCAACCCAGGGGGTCACTAGTTCTTTCCCTAATGACTATGTCTAGTTAAAGACACATCGATTTATGAACGTACGATTTTTGCCGTCCTTATAAATTCTATCAGATTGCATAGATGATGTCAAATTGATGATGTTTGTCAAGTTCAGTTGTTCAATTCATAAGGACGGCAAAAAATTGATGTTTGTGTGTAACTGGCGAGAAGCCCTCATAAAAACGTTAAATATCGGGGCACTGAGTTTCTCTTGTTATTTATTTATGAACTATTGATAAACAGAACACAATTCTTTAAAATGATAGGGGAAGGACTAACAGGCACAGCCCAAAACTGTTTTTCCCCGAATTTTGATTTATAACACTATAAATAGTCCAGAAAGTAGGTTATGTTCCATACACTTGAATTCAGGTTCAATTTTCAGTCCAAACATTTGAAAACAGAAAACTTCCAATATTTAGATTGTTTGCAAAACAAATTGAATAACAAAATAACAATCACTTATCACTTGAAATTGTCAAAGAATGGATGAATTTGAAAATTATGATATAGGCCTACTCTAGTTTGGAATGATGATCATGTCATGTCAACAAATCAGATTATTTTCATGTCCTTCAGCGAGTTTTGCCAGGGATGAGACCTAGTGCAATTGAATTTTTATATCATAAACCTACTATGTTCCAAATTTTGTGAAAATCGTTAGAGCCGTTTTCGAGATTCGTTGAACATAAAAACCAGATAACCAGACATGAAAATATAAACAGATATACAGAAATTGCTCGCTCAATATAATAGGATATTTCCAGATACTTTATGCTCTTGCACATAAGAAAGCAATATGAAAATTGCATACAATTCGAGTTTGAAAATTCGAGAATTTCACAATCCACGTTTTAGACTGTACACGATTCAGTGAAGTACAAAGTCCATGTTTTCATTCCTGCTCCGAATATAGTATCAAGGACCCTTGACACTTCCCGGGCGCTGTAAATACAAACGCACTAGTAAGAACATACAGGTGACGTAAATACAAACCACGTATGAAGACAGGTGAAGCGTAGAGCTAGTACTACACAAAGAACATTCACGTATGTGACGTCATGTTGTCATGGTTACTGGAGGAGGAGGAGGTGGTGTTGTAAAGGGTTGTAAGAGGGTGAAGAGGGAGATGAGAAGGTGGTGGTGGTGGAGAAGGATAAGGGTGAGGTAGAGGAGTAAAAGGAGTAAGAGAAGGAGGATGAGGAGGAGGAGGAGTATGATGATGAGGAGGAGGAGGTGGAGTATGATGATGATGATGATGAGAAGGAGGAGGAGGAGGAGGAGGAGGATGAGGAGTGAAAGGAGGAGTAGGAGGAGGAGGAGGAGGTTTAGGAAGAGGAGGAGTTGGAGGAGGAGGAGAACTGAGAGGTGAGGGTTAGGGGCGAATTACAGCTGTAAGATCAACTGTTGAGTGAGAGAGAGAGGGTAGCTTGGTTGTAGCAATACAAGGTAGGATTGTGGATAAGTGAGAAATACATGGTGAGTATGTGTGAGGAAGAGTGAGAGCATGAGTGGTTGATAGACGATATGAAATTGGAGGATTGAGAGAGAGAGCGAGTGTAAAAGATAGTAGTGTGAGAGCGTGTGTGCCAGAGATTGAGAGAGAGTGAGTGTGATAGGGAGAGGCAGAGTGATTGATTGAGTACTTTATTTATGTAGATTACAATATATACTGTCTTATACACTTATATACAATAGCTTACAATACAGCAAGATTAGAGATGAATTTACATGATATAGACTAAGAAAATAATTATTGAACTGTATTGGCTCATTTTCACTACGTCCTTTCCATGGGTGCAGTATTCACGATTATCGCTAGATTTATTCATTGATTTCCTTTATTTACAGGTAGAAACATAAATAATAGATGACTAAAAATTCAATTTTATTCTATATTCCTAGGAGTAAATTTAACTTTTTTCCCCAACATTTTTTAGGATTAACTGGAATACCACGACGGTACTCCGACTATCCAGATATATACACCCTGTGAAACCTTTTTTCTTCTTTGGGTTCATTTATTTCCTTGATTATAATTTTAACATTAATATTTATTATATGAGAAAGATTAAGATTTAAAAGCAATTTGTAATATAATAACTATAGATAATAATTATATTGTTATGCATCTACATAAATTGGCGGAGCTTTGGACATATCAATGTCCATTCTTCGGAAAGAATATTAAAAATATCCTCCCCACTAACTCTCTACCAAATGAGAGTTCTCTACCAAAGAGGCAGAGTGATAGAGATTGTGAGAGAGACTGGTGAGAGATTATATTAGATTATTAGATTTCTTTATTAATGTATGTTACACTATTTACTGGCTTATACATTAATTCACATTAAATGACGGTAATGCTAATTATTCAACGAATTTTACAAAGTATGAATAATTAATCAATGATGATAAAGATTGAATGCAATTAGAATAACGATAATATAATATTATGATGTAGCTTCATAAATCGGCGGTGTTTCAACAAATAATTATTGTCGATTCTCTGAGAAGGATATAAAATAATATCCTCCTCATCAACACACGACCGGGTAAGATTGATTGATTGAGTACTTTATTTATGTAGATTACAATATATACTGGCTTATACACTTATATACAATAGCTTACAATACAGCAAAATTATAGATGAATTTACATAATATAGACTAAGAAAATAATTATTGAACTGTATATGATATGAAAAAGCAATTTTTAATATAATAACTATAAATAATTATATTGTTAGGCTATGCATCTACATAAATTGGCGGAGCTTTGGACATACCAATGTCCATTCTTCGGAAAGAATGTTAAAAATATCCTCCCCACTAACTATCTACCAAAACGTTAATTTCATTAATTCAACTAAGGATCAATTTGTAAATGAAATATTGTAAAAGTTTTAATTAATATGAAGATTTACGAGGGAAAAAACTGAAAATTGATAAAGTAAAATAATTATACAGCTGAATAAGATCAAATCATTGATTAATAAAATGGAGTAGGCTAAAAGTAGATCAGGGTAATCAACTTTCAATAATATACAGCAGTATGCAGTGGATAATTAAAATAACTATAATTTATTATTTAAATATAATTTATAATTTCAAATAATTTAAGGGAGAGAGAGAAAGATTGAGTGAGAGAGGGTTGGTGAGTATGTGAAATAGTAAATGAGAGACAGAGTAAGAGAGTGTGATGGGGAAAAATTCTGTGAAGGTGGAAGATATACGTTTTGAATAACCCATACAATCAGAACTGATGTTTATTGGCATAATTTACAACATTCATTAAAAATAGAAAGCAATATTTCAATAAACCATGAAATTATGCTGGGAGACCTAATTTTATCAGCGTGTACACAGGGACAATTATTTAGTAGATTTTATTAGCTCTCCCCTAACAGCTCGGAATTGAAAATGTCCGCAACTCAAATGTATCTAGCAACTGTAATTCCGTGTTCCCCTGGTAGCTAGTAGAAGCCACTACTGCTCCTGTATGCAGACTGCTATGGGGTCTAAGCTCAGAAATATGATTTTAAATCAATTTGTCAGGGAAAAATCAGAAAAATTAGTTTATTGTAGTGAGATTTCTTTTCTAAATGGAAAAAATGGAGGAGGAAAAGGAGGGGAGAGAGAATGATAAAGAGGAGAAGAAAGAGAAGAGAAGAGAGGTAAAGGATGATGGTGTCGAGGAAAGAATAGCGGAGGAGAAAGAGGAAGAGGAGGAGCAGGTGAAGGAGTGGGAGTAGGAGGAGGAGGAGGAATATGTGGAGGAGGAGTTGGAGGGTGAAGAGGGAGAGGAGGAGGAGGTGGATTGGAAAGAGGGGTAGTTTACGACTCGTATCGGCGAATGTAGTGCGTGTTAGCTACCACCCCACTGTTGTCTCTAAACATTGCTGATCCCGTTAAATCAACACGGCAACTGGCTGGCTTTCTCTCACTCACTCTCTCACCTCACTCACTCACACTCTCTCTATTACTAACTCTTATAATTCTTCCTCTCCGTCACTCTATACAGTCCATAGCTCTCTATGAATTTGTAACTCCTCATCCACCCTCATCACAACTCTGTCACTCTCTTTATCACTTTTACACTCTCTTTCACTATTCTCTGTCTCTCTAACTAACCGTTCATCGAATTCTCATCTCTCATTCACTTAGCTTCTTCTAATTTTCTTTCTTAGTTTTTTATTTATTCATTTATACAAAAGTACATAATCAAGGAGAGAAAAAATAAGGTAAACTTGTGCTATTCTTCTTCTACATTACTTATACCCAATAAGTATACATTTATTACCTCTTACCTTATCTCTCTCTCATTCTCTCCCGGTCGTGTGTTGATCGGGAAGGATATTAGTAGTATAAAAAGGGGGAGTCTGGTGCACAAGTGCACCAGACTCCCCCTTTACCTCAAGGTCATCCAGGTCAACCACCCTAACCTCAAGGTCATCCAGGTCAACCACCCTAACCTCAAGGTCATCCAGGTCAACCACCCTAACCTCAAGGTCATCTAGGTCAACCACACCCACCTCAAGGTCATCTAGATCAACCACACCCACCTCAAGGTCATCTAGATCAACCACACCCACATCAAGGTCATCCAGGTCAACCACACCCACCTCAAGGTCATCCAGGTCAACCACCTTAACCTCAAGGTCATCCAGGTCAACCACCCTAACCTCAAGGTCAAAAAAAAAAAAATAATAAAAAAAAAAAAAAAATAAAAATAAAAAAAAAATGAAAAAAAAAAAATTAAAAAAAAAAAAATTAAAAAAAAATAAAATTAAAAACACATAAAATTGGGAAAAAAGGGAAAAAAAAGGGAAAAAAAAAAATCCCTCCAGATCCTGAACTGGGGTATAAAAGGAGTTGTTCTACAAGGAGTGGGACATTGTGTCTTTGACAGTCGTGCCGTCAGTACGTGTGTGTACCACCAGTACGTGTGTGTGATTTTAGTATATTGGTTTTGGATCACTTTCATCTTTATCAACATCAAGAGTAAGTACCATTTTATAGTTCTATATATATTTATATTATATTCATGATTTAACAATTAAGTCCAAAAGAGTAGATTTTGAAGTAGTTTGAGACTACGAAAATGACAAGTTTAATTATGAAATGGGTTCCAATACATAGAGTACATGACATAGTCAAAAATGACTAGTGTAATTATGAATTAGGTTCCAATACATACAAGTTATGAGTTTAATTATGAATTAAGTTCTTCGAGTTGGTGGTTGTAATCCATCCTAACCTAAAAAACGTATAATTACAAAGTAGATCCTAGACCTCCATTCACATTCCCCCATACAGCTCCAGACCATTATCCTTAGAACATAAACACCATAGAGTAAATGACATAGTCAAAAATGACAAGTTTAATTATGAATTAGGTTCTTCGAGTTGGTGGTTGTAATCCATCCTAACCTAAAAAACGTATAATCATAAAGTAGATCCTAGACCTCCATTCACATGGTTGTAATTCATCCTAACCTAAAAACCGTATAATCACAAAGTAGATCCTAGACCCCCATTCACACTCCCCATCCCCACCCATCCTCATAAGTAGATCCTAGACCTCCATTCACATGGTTGTAATTCATCCTAACCTAAAAACCGTATAATCACAAAGTAGATCCTAGACCCCCATTCACATTCCCCATCCCCACCCATCCCCATAAGTAGATCCTAGACCTCCATTCACATGGTTGTAATTCATCCTAACCTAAAAACCGTATAATCACAAAGTAGATCCTAGACCCCCATTCACATCCCCCCATCACCACCCCACCCCACCATACAGCTCCGGACCATCATCCCTAGAACATAAACACCTATGAACCTCCATCCCCGACCCACCCAAACACCCGACCCACGATCCTAGATACCAATTCACCACCTTCATCCCCCACATCCGTTGATTTATATATAGAGTTGAATACTGCATACCATACTAATACAATATTGTTTTGCATTGTTCCAGATGAGCAAAGCTGTACGATGTCAGCAAACAGCAAACTCAGTGGACGAGTTTGTTGTCCTGGAGGAGGCATTCAAATCCCGACTCACGACTCTATACTACAATAATGCATACAAGGATGAGCCTGCCAAAGATTTCCACACCTTTCTGAGCAGTCTGAAGGATAAAATTGTTCACATCATCAGTCAACAACTGCAGACACATGGAGTAATGAAGTTCAATCTAGTATTGGAGGCAACATATTTCTGCAGCACCCTTGATAAGACCTTCTTCGATCAAGAAGAGTTCCAGAATGTTGCCTTCAAAACTCCAAACTACAGCATCTTCAGTATCATCAATCTTCCAGACATCATCAACCAAGCGTGCATGACCCTACTGGATGAGGAGTCGAAATTCGAAGGAAATTCCAGTGGATGGAGTCTGCTTATCATCGATGGATTGCTTATCAGAAGTAGACCTCAATCCATAACACCAGTCATCCAACCACAACCAGTCATCCAACCGCTACCAGTCACCTCACCATCGTCACCAGTCACCCCACTATCGCCGCCAGTCGACCCACTATCGTCACCAGTCGCCCCACTATCGCCAAGAGTCGCCCCACTATCGCCAATAGTCGCCCCACTATCGCCACCAGTCGTCCCACTATCGCCGCCAGTCGCCCCACTTTCGTCACCAGTCGCCCCACTATCGCCAAGAGTCGCCCCACTATCGCCGATAGTCGCCCCACTATCGCCACCAGTCGTCCCATTATCGCCACCAGTCGTCCCACTATCGCCACCAGTCGTCCCACCATCGCCACCAGTCGTCCCACTATCACCGCCAGTTATATAGCCACAACACCTACAGGCATATAGCTTCGATCGTAAGCCCACATACTCAAGTGGCGCTCGGCCAGCATATTCATCTTTAAACTTTCCAAGCACCATTTTGTTTGCATCCGAGTAGCATGGGTGGTTTGCAGGGTACTCTGAAGTGTCAAAGGCATCTTTCAGTTGTTGATTGTTGATGATGTCATTGTACATGTCCTCTGTCTTGACAAGGTAGAATAAGCTATCAGTATCTTGATATAGGAGTTGAAGACGGTCCTTGTAGATGGGCTTCATGATGTTATAGTGGAATTCATACATGAGGGTTTTGCTGATGTCGAGCACTGATAACCCTATGTAGATGGGCTTATTGAGCTCTACTTTCTCTTTATGCATCGTAACAGCACAAATAATATTCTCGCCAAAGATGATGCGGTCCTTGTACACTGGTCGAGCAATCAGTTTCTTTAATCGATTCTCGTCATTCACTAGCTCCATACTCACCCTTTTTCGCACATTTTCCATTGTCTTGCCAAAAACTGTGTTGTTCATAAGTTTGAAAAGAACTTTTTCTTTGACTGCTGTCGAAGTCTGGTGTTTAGCATGATGTAGGGTGCTAGGAAGTCCTCCTGCTCAAACCGCACACCTCGATAAACTTTAGTGATTTTCAATCCATGCTGTACTGCTTGCTTGAGGGTGCGGTAATGACATACATAATGTTCGCGATTGCTTAGAGCTGTCATGAGTCGTATATGATTAGATTCAAGAGTTTTTTGTTCTCTGCAAGAAATGGGAAGTCGTTGTGCTCATCATGCAATTCGGTACTCAATGTCCACCTCTAGAATGTATCCAATCTCCATATCATCCCCTAAACCTGTAATACCATTGTTACTGCTTCCAATTCAGTTAGATGTCAACTCAGTCAAATGTCATTGATACCAGATGGTGATAAAGAATCATCAGTAAGTTTGCTGTATGATAAGGGAAAGTATTATTGTAATAATGTTCGAGAAAGTTAAATACTATTGAATGTATAAACATTGTAATATGATAATAAAGAAATAAACCCTCATTGGCTGATCCACTGTCTAAAACTACTCTCATGTAATGATGTAAACATGTATGAAATAAACCTCATTTTTTTTTTGTGTTAACCATTGATTGAGAGTTTCATTAATTCATATAGTTAAAAAATCACCTTACTTTACTTTAAGCATTGTAATTTCAACGACCTCCACTCCACCTCCCTCTGTCACATGACCAATGGCCACCAGCATTAAGGACTCTAGCTCAAGATGGTCATGCACGACCTGTCACTCTACATGCTCATGGAGACCTATCACTCCAGATCAATATATACATGGTAGACCTACTGGATCAAGATGTCCATGGAGACTCTAGATCAACATGACCATGCTGCTCTATACACAGTAAGTATATATATCTATAAACAGTGAGTATATTAAGTTAATATTGGATTATTCAATTTCATTTCAGTATAAGGCCGACGATTTTCATTCAAGAATGGAGCTGATATGACAGACAATTCCACTTTAGTCAATATCTTTCAAGTTATATTACAACTTGAATTTCTACTTTTCTCATTCTATCACCCCAGCATCAAATTAATGCAATCGGTAGTTATTATAATGAAATCATATAGAGCTCTAATTTTATACAAAATTGGTATTTCCAATAATGTTTTACTATGTATGGATCTCTCAATTAAGCTTTTCACATTCAATGCATGAGTTGTAACAGTAATGCAGCAGTAGATTGCTGTTAGCGAAGTGTAGAACTAGATAATTTGCACCGCATATCCTGTTTCAATTTTGATAAGAGTGAAAGGAATAAACACTTCATAATAGAACAAATTCACACCTGGACTAAGAATAGAGTTCGTGGGAAATGATTCACACCGCATATATCCTGCTTTTATTTTCATTAGAGTGGAAGGAATAGAGGAAACATTGTTTTGTGTGAATGAG
Organism: Nilaparvata lugens; assembly: GCF_014356525.2. Taxonomy (NCBI): domain Eukaryota; kingdom Metazoa; phylum Arthropoda; class Insecta; order Hemiptera; family Delphacidae; genus Nilaparvata; species Nilaparvata lugens. The sequence continues at coordinate 16,257,622 of NC_052517.1, read as the reverse complement.
ATAATAGGATGTTTTTCCTAATCATTGAATGGAAAGGATATGTGGTCAAGAAGTGGAGCAATTTTTAGAACAAGAAACCATAAACAGCTTTACTCGCAAACTTATTATTTATATACTTTTCTCATTGGAAATATACATATCGTCTCCTAACGATAAAGTCGGCTTATCCATAAGGAAATATCCTACACAATCCCGTTTTTTTCATAGAAGGATGCTTCCTATTGTATTTACTATACCTTAAATGTCTAAGAGTGCTTACTCTAGAAGTTGAAGGGTGTATGGAATAAGATGTACAACATATTTCTCTTGAAATAACACACTCTCTCTTTTATTGATACATAACATAATATATATAAACTGAGCATTCATATGAATAATACGATTATTTACATTACAATTCAATAAGATTCAGTCCAATATATCGAGAACTATCCAGTGATATAATTCACCCAATCTATCACTTATTTCGCAGAATCCTCTGCTGAATGAGAATTTCAAGATGGCTGCTCCCTCGCATAGGTCGGTATAGCTTGACACTTCGGCATCATGAAAGATGGATTTTAGTGTCTCTAGAAAGTTTTGAGCTGTTCCAAACGGTTCTGGTAGGTCCTTATCTCCAAACTTCAGAAATGGTTGTACAATCCATTGGTTGCTGGTTACTAGTAGACAGTCTCCACACTCACACATATCTGCTCGCTCCACTGCAGGCTGATGTTGGCAGTGGTAGTGGTAACAGCAGGAGTACTAGCTGGAGTAGTAGCTGGAGTTCTAGTTGTAGCTGATGTTAGTTCTTTACAGCACGGTGCACAGACCTCAACTGATGATGAACGCTTCCAAAAAGTCTTGTGATGTGAATGTAGGGCAAAGACATGTGCGCAGTGGATTTGTTGACACTTCCTGGCATGAGGTATGACGTCACTTTTCAAGCAATTTTCTCAGAATGCTGTACTGGGATGCATCACCATCTATTTTATAGTCATTTGATAAGGGACGTGACCGTTAGGAGGGATAGTACTGCTACCTGACTCATTGACTTTATCAATGAGCTCATCAGGTGATGAGGAATGTAGCCGTTTAGCTGTCGTAGTACTACAAGCTGCCTGAACCTTGGGAATTTCTTGAGAGTCAATCATCTCTTCCTCCTCATCCTCCTCCTCCTCCTCCTCCTCCTCATCCTCCTCATCAATGTGTGCTAGAGTGGGGATCTTGTAATGTCCATGTGCAAGAGTTGTAATTCCATCATCTAGAATATACCTCTTCTCATCAGCTTTGCTCAGTGCCTTCTTTCTCATGACTTGGGTCATGATCTGATGTTTCCTAGTGCCAAACATCACTTGTTCTCTATAGATATCCTCATCACCATATAGACAATCTAGATAGTCTTGGAAGCCTATGTAACGTTCAGCATCTGGATGCATTTTTGAGAGTTCTCGCCCAAGTATTGGTCTCCTCACTCCTTTAGCTTTCTTTATCAATCCACTTGTCAGCTGATTTGGATCACTATTGTAACACCTACAGGCATATAGCTTTGATCGCAGGCCCACATACTCAAGTGGCGCTCGGCCAGCATATTCATCTTTAAACTTTCCAAGCACCATTTTGTTTGCATCCGAGTAGCATGGGTGGTTTGCAGGGTACTCTGAAGTGTCAAAGGTATCTTTCAGTTGTTGGCTGTTGATGATGTTGTTGTATAGGTTCTCAGTTTTCACGATGTAGAATAAGCTGTCAGTATCCTGATAAAGCAGTTGTAGGTTCTCTTTGTACGTAGGTTTCATCACATCGTAGTGGAACTGGTACATAAGGGTCTTGCTTATGTCCAACACTGTCAAACCAATGTAGATAGGTTTGTTCAGCTCCACTTTTTCCTTATGCATCGTAACAGCGCAAATATTCTCTCCAAAGATGATGCGGTTCTTGTACACTGGTCGAGCAATCAGTTTCTTCAATCGATTCTCGTCATTCACTAGCTCCATACTCATCCTTTTTCGCACATTCTCCATCGTCTTGCCAAAAACTGCGTTGTTCATAAGTTTGAAAAAGTTCTTTTCAAACTTATTCTTCGACTGCTGTCGAAGTCTGGTGTTTAGCATGATGTAGGGTGCTAGGAAGTCCTCCTGCTCAAACCTTACACCTCGATGAACTTTAGTGATTTTTAATCCATGCTGTACTGCTTGCTTGAGGGTGCGGTAATGACATACATATCGTTCGCGGTTGCTTAGAGCTGTCATGAGTCGTACATGATTAGATTTAAGAGTTTTTTTGTTCTCTGCAAGAAATGGGAAGTCGTTGTGCTCATCATGCAATTCGGAAGGGTACTCAATGTCCACCTCCAAGATGTAGCCAATCTTTTGAACATCTCCAACACCCTCAATACCTCTGCTCACCCCCTCCAACTCATCTTTCTCCATCCACTGGAATTTCCGACATGGAAGTGGTTGACACATTGCCCAGCCATACAGGTTGTTCGCATCTGTGTACAAGAGATATGATGTAGGCTTCTCGGAGTCAATAGGCGCTCCTGTGTAGGCATTGTTGGCTACAGCATGACGGTGTATACAATTTGTTATTCCTCCTCTGATACCTCGCTCGATGAACATGTACATGTCATAGTCAGTAAGGAGCTCAAGCTCGACTTTAGTATATTTCAGCATGACATCAAAGGAAAAGCCTGGAGATGTAAAGTAGTGAGCACAATCCAAATCATAAGTCTTCATGCATACATCGCGGAAGCTCTCAAAGACATCAGCCAACAGGAGAACATCTGTTTTCAAGTATAGGTCACTGTATTCTCCCAGAGTTCTACAACTGAATTGGTTCCACACAGTTTGAGCATGTTCATAATCATCACTGCTAACACTCCTATCAACCAGCTTGCTGAAAAATGCCTCTTTGGGTGGTAGCAATGTTTCTTCGAGTCTCTGCCATGAATCACAGTAGTCGTATGGAAACACTCCTTTCCTTGAGACAAGGCTCAATTTGTTTCCAAACACCTTGGCAGTATGTGGTAGCACTTTGGACAAGTCTTCTGGATTTGATGCTGATTTGACTAGGTTGGTGACCAGATTGTCTAAACTATCAGGCGTAAACCGGAATGTATCGATGAATCGAAGGTGCATTTTTGGAGATATTCGTTTGGTGAATGATATATACTTTTCCGACAAGTTTGGGATGACAAACAGCCGATCCTTATCTCTACCCAGCTCTGGAATAATGAGGTGTGTATCGTAGTTTGAAGAGTTGTGGAGAAACACTGGTATGAATGATTGTCGCTCTCGCTGCAGGTTGCATTTACGGCATAATGCATTCCGGTAGATACCAGTTATATGACAATGGTCATACACCTTATCTTTATTGAACCGTTCATTGCAGGCCTCACAGAAATCAGCTGCATTATGTCGTTCTTTCTCTCTTTTGGTTAGTGGGAGCAACTTGATATTCCTGCAGTCAATTGCCTCATCTAAATCTTTTGCATACATGGTGAGGGTCTTCATGAAATGTTTGGCGGCATCAGGACCCCTGTAGACAATCGGCTCATGAGGGATTAGGTTAGTGATTGTCAGCCAGGAATCTTCCAAATATGGGTCCCGCACAAAGTATAAGCAGTAACTCATTGCCTGATGGTACTGGATAACTTTGGTAGCTTCACCAATCCATTGTTCATTGTCTTCATCAGGTTTCTCCAGGATGCACTCAAAATCGGCGTATGCTACAA